>NC_049201.1:78465265-78540534 GCF_013347855.1 Anguilla anguilla | reverse complement strand
ACACACACGCGCTGACACACACACACACACACACACTCACACTCGCACACACGTTCAGACTCACACACACACGCGCACACACCCACACACACACTCACACACGCTAGTACACACACACACACGCACACACACGCACACACACACTCACACACGCGCACACACACAGACACACACAAACACACGCACACACAGATGAACAATGCATAGCATGTGGTCAAACTGGCCAATTACCCAGAAACCTTTGATTGTGAGCTGGCATGGTTTGATTATGTGAGTATCTGTTTGTGGACGCCTCCCCCTCCCCTTTCCCAGTGTGATTGGCTCTCGTTCAGCTGCAGCCTGAAGGTAGCCTTAGTTTGACTGAATACTGAACTCCCATTGGTTCAAGGAAAAGTACACAGCAGCTACAGATGCACTTGTGCAGGTGTGGGTGGCCCAGCACTTACTGAAATATATTGAAATACAATATAAAAATTAATATATGAAATATATCATCAAGGTATGTGAGGGATTGCATAAGGTATTGCAATCCCTCACAATATATGGGGAATATACTAATGAACTAATTTCACAGCTTTCAGGTGTTACTATTGATGAACTATATAAAAAAATACGTTGTTGTGAAATATATTTACATTAAAAATTTGTATATATTTAAAAGTCAAGATATTCACAATATATTGCAGTGTGCTTCGTAAATAAGGCAGGTTTGAACCTGCTATTCCCATAAGAACTGTGTGGTTCAATATGTCATGTGTCAAAATGTCTAGACATTCTCATTACCTAAAGGTCCGTGGCATTAATAGGTAAAGCAAATCCTAACACCGCACGGAAGCAGAATCTCCGGTGTCAGAGCTGACCTTTTTGTATAATCACTTCTTGTCTAATCTCTGATCCCTTTCGCCTTTTTGATCTGATCTTTTTTTTTTCTTTTTGTACCAGTGAAACTTTCTTAATTTCCCATGTATTTATGATACTGTGCTTATACTGTACTGAATATACAAGCAGCTATACTGACTATGTAAGAGTTCCAGCTGGCCACCCTTCCCTCCCATGGTCCAAGGACATGTATGTGGGCTGCAGGGCTCATCTGGAAGAGAAATGTAATTTCTGAAAAGAGTGGTGGTTTGCAGAAGCACAGATTTGCAGACAGACTCCATGTCGAGTTGCAAGAATGGTGGAATAATTTTGTTGAAACGCCCCCCCCCCCCAAAAAAAAAACAAAAACAAAAACAATACAAAGTATGCCACAAGGGTAAACTATTTTAAACCTGCCTATGATTCAGCCAACACTATACTCTCTACCCTTTTTCATGACACTTGTTAATGTTGCCCCATCCCAGCACTTTTTGGTAATTTGTATTTGTCCTAATACTGTAGCTTATTCTTCTGCCTAGTTGGCTTTGCAGACGTTAGGTCTGAATAGTGTTCACTGTGTGAACTGAACTGTGTTCTTGGCTAGAAATAGCTGTACAAAATAAGTATTGTACCTTACTGAACCTGTGTTCAGCAGTCGTCTATGACCATGAGATGCACTTTTTGTACGTCGCTTTGGATAAAAGCGTCTGCCAAATAAATGTAATGTAATGTAACGTACCCCACCTGGTACTAAAAATGTATCATCCTTAATCCCCCTCCTGCAATGACAGAGCAATGGTTTTCTGTAATGGCTGTTGCTATTCAGCATGACACTGCATACGTTTAACATGCAGTCAAATAATTCTATCTTTACCCAATTACGGTAGTGCTCCATCTATGGAAGTTGTCACGTAAATGCCTTAATCTGATTGTCTTGGTCGGGGTCAAAGGTCGAAATCAGACTTGATTTGATTAAGACACCCCCGGATTTTTAGTCCAATCTTTTGATTTAACTGCTGCGTGTACAGTAAATGATTTATTTCAGCTTTTTCAAGATGTGAAAGGTTACCACATGCAATCAACTGGATATTGTTTGTGCAATTGACACTCAAATACAGCCCTTAATAAAAGTAATAATTTTTGCACAGATAAAGAAACTCTCTCCATGCCTTACACTAATCAAATTGCAAAAAAAAAGAAAAAAAGGTGGAGTTCAGTAGACCTTAGACAGATTAAAAATTTTTAAAAATCCATGTAAACCAAGGCATTAGATTTCACTATTCCAAGCCATGTAAACGCTTAATCAGAATATGGCCTTAAACTGATTGCACCCAGTAATTGGGTCTCTGCAGAGAGTGTGAACACAGCCACACAGGTGCAAAGTCCAGGGCTTCACAAAGTAAAAGTCCTGCCGTGTGTCTCTTCCACCCATGAACTCAGCCAGCTGATTTCACTAATTAGTTATGCCTCCTGGCTGAAGAATTGTGCTAATTAGCAAATCCAGGTACAAAACAGTGGGAAGGACTTTTTTACTTCCTGCACTGGGATTTTCCACCTCTGCTTAGCCACCGATGACTTGGTTGCCTAGTTTCCTAAGACATTTAGCAGGTACGAAACCTTTTAGCACACACAAACCAATAACACGACCAGTGATTGGCTGTGGTATTTGCTGTGCACCAATCACTGGTTGTATTACTAGCTTTCTGTGTGCCACTGGTGTATTATTGGAGTATTGTTGCCTCTGGTGTTTGGCTAAACCTTTTGTGAGCTGCTAGCTGGTTTTGTGAAAAATGTCTAAATGTAAGTGTTGGACCGCCCCCCTGCCCCCCCCCCCCGTCCACACCCGCCATTCGCGCGTGTCCTCTGACTCTGCCATGGCGGTATGAAGTTGAATGTGAGCTCTTCTCCTGGGCATGACTGACACCTTTAATGCTGCTGTCACGTTTGAAATATGGAGGAGGACAGCTGCTATCCTTTAAAGAACATTTCTCTTGGCTCACTTATCTTGTTTCAATCTAGCTCTCTCTTCCTCCCTCTCTCTCTCTCCCTATCGCTCTCTCACCCTCTCTCTCTCTCTCTCTCAGACGTGCATTACAATATACTGTTTTTGGCATGATGATACATCAAATTAAAATAAAAAAGGATTGGAAAAAAAAATACTGCTGTAACAATAAACGCATTGAACAAATGAACAGTGATATGAATTCTTACAGCAACAAATGTCAAATGTCTCTTTTGCACACATTGTCACTCTCTTTCACAATCTATCTTTCAATTGTTCTGTCTAGGCTATTTAAAGAAAAGACATTACAGAATGTGAATTCCAAACACAGGGATGCGTGTGTTCCATTGCGTGTCTAATTAATCTATCACTGTAACATTACTGGATGTTCGTTGCTAGTGTTGGACAGGAGGGTTTGGGGTGGGGGGGGGGGGGGTCGGGGGTTGCAGGGGTCACAGGGGGATGACTGCACTGGCACAAACATCAATACAAGACAGCGAGTGAAGGGAAAAATCTGTGAATTGGCGCAAAGAAAAAAAGGAGTAAAAATCTCACTACCCCCTGTGGTTCTCAGCTCTTAGGGGTTAATTGCCTGGATGCCATACCGGTGATTTTGAGCCAATTAACTCTCCACTCTACCTTTGCCTCCCTGGGGTTTTGCATTCAACCTCCAATTATTGTTTTGAGAGCCTACTCAATTAGGGCGCGCTGGACGGGAGGGGGAGGAGGCGGGAGAGGCGGGAGGGAGGGAGGGGGGGGGGGGAGTTGGCTGGGAGCGTCATCATCGCTGATTTGGGTTTAACGGTGATTCGAGAGGCGCTGAGTGTGAAAGTGCTCCAATTCGAGGGCCAGCGTGAGAGCCCCCAGCTGCTCTCCAATGACACGTCTCAGCGAGCCGCCGTCCAGGACAGCCAGAGCATGCACCACGCGGCAACAGGCATCGCCATGACGATATAACTGCCAATGTGTTATTACTGTGTTATAACAGCGGGTCAGAACTAACAACGGACCAGCAGATACCAATGTGAATGTATTATTCATGTGTTATAACAGCAAGTCAGAACTGAGAAAGGACCAGCAGATACCAATGTGAATGTCGGGCCAGCAGATACCAATGTGAATGTGTTATTAATGTGTTATAACTGCAGGTCAGTGCTGACAGAGGACAAGCAGATACCAATGTGAATGTGTTATCACTGTGTTATAATGCATTATAGTAGGGCAGAACTAAGAAGAGAATACAAGCAAGTAACAGTAAAGTGTGCTATTTGTGTGTTATAACAGCAGGTCAGAACGCAGAGGGATTTGAGGCATGTAACATTGTGAATGTGTTATTCATGTGTTATAACAATAGGTCAAAACACAGAGGGAGATGAGTACACATTGAAAGACAGGTCTTTGGCCCTTTTAGAGAGCGCTGTCTCTCCAGAATGATTTTGGATGGTTCAGTGATGCTTGAGTCCCACCCCATCAGACTAATACAGAGGAGAGCCAGGAGCCTGCCTCAGCACCTGCCACTTACCAAAAACATAACACACTTTCCCCCTTTCAAATACGGAGCACAATAATGCTCCATTGGTTTTGGCCTTTGTGATGGAACTATCTCTTGTCTGCTCAGTGAAACCATTAGCATCAATTCAACACTAACAGAGTTTTTTTTTGTCAGCCAGAAAAGGATTTAAAATCTACTCTGTCAGTGTTGATTTAACAGTCAACGTGATATTGTTTGAGTGATGTTAGCCTAATTAATCTCTATCACTGCTGTTCTTACAACTCATGTGAATGCATGTATGGTCTCCCTTGTTTTAAGCCAGTCAAAACGGGCCAGATTATCTGTTGAATGCAGTGCATTTTGCATACTCTCTCAGGGTTGCTTACATTATTTCACATACAATCCTGACACACTGCTGGCTATTTACTGAAGAAATTCAAGTTAGGCAGTGCCCCAGTGCCCCACCTAGGAATCAAAAGTATGTCCTTGGAGTTACAAGCCCAGTTTGCTAACCATTGTCGTACTCTACCCATGATGCTTCACTTCTGCTGGCCCTGCTTTGGCGCAGATAAAGCCTTGAAAAAAACATTTCCACCTCCCTGTCTGGTGCAATAATTGGGGGGAGGGGTGGGGGTGGTGGGAGGGTGATACGACATATTCCCAATGGCATTGTTTCCTCTCCCGTTCACAGTAGCTGTTGGCGCACTGGAACACCCGCTAATGAAACTGCCAGGATGAGACAGGCTCGATGGCAACCCGAAGACATGACATTCACTGTACAGCTAACCATTAACACACCCTCCTCATGGGTTTCTTATTCGGGGGAAAATAAACATCAGCATGGAAATAAACTGGCGGAATACTGAGGATCGGCGTGAGCAGTGCATGATGGGTGTCACTCAGAAAACAGGAAGTCCAACGGGCCATGTGGTCATCCTGGGGAGTTCCATCACTAAACTGATGAAGCACAAGGAGAGAAAGATGCTAATTTACACAGAAGCAGATCATTAGTTTGTCAGGCTTGATCTTCGACATTGAACGAACGGCTCAAATACAATGTAATAAGTTGGCGGACGCTTTTAGCCAAAGCAACTTACAAATGCGCACCGCACACGGAGAGTTAGCGGTGTCTTCAGAGCGCTAGCGACACAACCACGTTGTGAGCGTTCTCCTAACTCTGCACTTGCTAGAAAAATAGAAACAGAAAAAGTGCGGCACTCTTCTTTGCAAGTTGAAACCGGGGGAGGAGCTGGAGATTTTTTACACACGCCGAAGCGTGAGCGTGAATAAAAAAAAAAAAGCTAAAAAGGCGTTCTAGACGACCGGTGGCTGCAAGCGGTGTAAATGCCGTCGGTCGTGACAGGAGCCCGCCAAAAAAAAGAGACAAACTTTACTACGCCTTAAAAAAAATGTTTTTATACCGCTGTCTATTTTTTTTCCCCCACCACATTTTTATTTGACGTCAGTCAGCGGCAGCGCCGTTGACATTTAAAATGTGCGTTTTGGTCAGGGATGATAGTTTTACACTTTTCGCCCCCCCCCCCCCCCCCCCTTGTCAGCGCGGGCTCGGGAGAGAACCCAATCACCCGGATTATAATGGAGGAAAATCGGTCCCTGTCCTCACACATTTCTGCGTCAGAGGGTGAGGTGTTGCTATGGCTGCAGCAGCCAAGGTGCATGTTCATGCGAGCGGGCTAATGTCATTCCTTCCCCTCCACCCTCAACTAGAACAACAATATGATATACTATATATATATATATATAGAGAGAGAGAGATAGAGAGAGGGAGAGGAAGAGTTTCTTCCTTCAATGTGTGCATGTATATGTTTTTGTGTGTGTGTGGGTGTGCACGTGAATTTGCGTCTGCATGTGTGCTTGCATGCGTGTCTCTGTGAATTTTTACATTTTTGCCGCACTTTCTGAGTGCAAATTATCTTCAGTCATTCCGAAGTCATTCCACAGTCTTCCCGTAGCCTTTTCAATCATTTTCTGAAATGAATGGGTCCATGGAGGAATTTCTGAGTGAGATGTACTGTTTTCAGTTTTAATAATGTGGGACTTGTACCCTACCTGGTATTAATGCTACTCTTTAATTGCTATTTTGCAATTCTGAACACCCTGGGTTTCTTATGGAGATTAAGTGAAGCGGATGTCTTTATGAGTAATTAAATTTGGCCTTGAAATATTTAAGGGCATTAAAATATTCATACGATTCTCAAATGATATATACCAGGGTATTAATAACACATTTGGTGAGTGTCCCCAATGAATATTTATGCTCATAATTAGCGGTGATCGGATGATGATGATGATGATGATTATTAATTTCAGCAGACTTTGATAATTAGGGGGTTTGGTGTTTGGCAAGCCCACGTGAGATTTTATTGGTTCCTCACCGCCAGTCTAACAGTGGAGTTTATATCGCGTTACATTCAGAATATCTAACCGGATCTGAATGTAAAGCTATAGAATAATTTCTACTGTCAGAACTAATATACGATCACTGGTTGGACACTTCAACCTCATTCTCAACCTCTTTTTTTTTTTGGTCCGAATTGTGTATGCACACCATTGGTAATTTTCTGTAGACTAGCTATCCAAGAAAAAAAAAAAAAAAATGTGGGTGCATAGAACATTTTAGGGTTGACTAATGAAGCATTTTTTTCAGTGTACTCATTATAACAGCATTCATTACTCAAACATAAACTTTATTTATTTGTATGGAAACTTTCATACACAGGGCCGCTCAAAGTGCTTCACAGTATGCAAAAAGTAAGATAAATAGTAGATCATTTGTAACATTAGAAATGAAAACAACATGGGTGGAAGGGGGGTATATAAAAATCAGCAACCAAATAATAAAATAGATAACAACTACAATACCTAAGAAGATGAATAAAATACATAAGATAAAAGGCTATACAACAAGGATGAGATATTAATCGGTATGAGTTTCTGCAACCTAGTGCTATTGATTTGTGAGGGCCACAGCAAGGGGGCGCTCTCCTCAGAAAAGCACAGTGTGAAGCCACTGCTTCCTTTCACAATGCAGGCCACAGGTTAAGCTGGCATGGTCAGACCAGCAGGGGGCGACGGTGAGCGATGAGAAGCTGTCATTCCTGTCGACTGGTTCCCTCCCTCCCTGGACGATCTTAACGACCGGTAATGGATCCCCCATGGGGTGATCCCCCGGTCATCGTCGATACAGTTCAGATTCACCGCCAGGCCACGGAGTCGCCACCCAAGCACCGGAACAGTGCCTTAACAGGACCGTGCCCTCGAAATTCTGTCCGTTTTATTGCTCAATGAAAGTTCCCAAAATGGAAGCCGTGTTGCTATGCGGGACCTGCTTCTCCTCAGCGTCCGGTTTGTCTGCGCCTCGCGCCGGTAATGATGTCCGATGTTTCCACAGTCCACCTTTATCTTTTCTTTCTCCCTGAGCTCTCCTGTTTGTTCTGCTCACTCAATCTTTGCTCCTCTCTCTCTCTCTCTCCACCCCTCCCCCTCTCTCTGTTTCTCTCTCCGGCTCGTTCTCCTCTCTTCCTTCAGTGGCACACGGGAGGCGCGCTCTTCTCCCGGAAAGGCGGCGGGGTCGTTAGCTTCGCCGCCCCGGTTCGCCGGTGGCTCTCGGACCTCGTTAGCACGCGGCTCACGCACACGAGGCGCGCGGTGTGTGGTGTTTTTCTTTTTTTTTTTTACGCGCTCAAACGCTCGCGGATAAAAACGAAGCAGACGGGGCGCATTAAGAGCTCCGCACGCACCCCAGACGGGCGGCTCTTCTGCCCCGCCGCGCGGCGCGCTCACGGGACGCTGAGCACGACGCGAACGGTCAACGCGCAGACGAGGGAGAGAGACTCACAGGGCGCAGGAATCCGTCTCTGTTTTGCTTGCTCTACAAATAGACCAGCCCACCAGCACTGTACTGTACATAGATTTTTTTTTTTTTTAAATCCCTTTTTAAACGGTGTGATCGCAAATACGTGAACTCGCACCGTTTAAAAAGGGATTTAAATTGTGACATCAGCATTAGAATGCTGATGTCACAATCGCTACTGGTAAGTGAAAGCAACAGAGTTCTAGAACACTGACGCTGAATTTTGAAGAAAACAAAACACACTCCAAAGATATTAGAAGGTACGATGGAGGGAGGAGTAAATAAATAATCATTGAGAAAAAGAAGTTGTTTTTTGTTTTCAGGTGATGCGTTATTAATCCCAATCGATTGCCGATCATCTCCCATCGAGCAGCGGGGCCCTGGGAGGCCGTAAAAGCAGCAGCGGCAGACGAAACTTAACGGTCTGCGCAGACTCTGCGCTCACACACTGAGGGTGAAAGAGCTCCCAGCTGCAGCCGATCTGGCACGCGCCAGCGCCGCGAACAGGAACAGGAAGTCTGAGCGCATCGCTCTCCATTCTGCGGCACGACGGTCAAATATCGCCAATCCCGCCAGGAACCCCAGGGCAACGCTAAGCACAGCCCAGAAGCCTGTCAGCGTGAAATAATGGGTCTGCTGTCTTCAGCCATCCCAAGCTTCCTTCTTTCGTTTTTCTCAGTATTTTTATTAATTTATTTATTTATTATTATTATAACTGCGAAAGGTTAGCAGGTCCCTGCAATAGCAACAGAAAAGAAGCAGTGCAGAGCCATGAAATGGGACATTAATGGTGATGTGGGTGGGTGAGAGAATGGATGCACAAGGGGGAGGGGGGGTTGGGTGGGGGTGGGGGGGCTAAGGCACCTGTGTAAAACCCCTCATTACCCGTAACAAGCTACGATGCACCTGCCAGCTTCGAAACCCCGCCCTCCCTGGCCCAGCCTCTTAACGAGGCCCCGAAATCAATCGCTGCACCTCCTCGCCTCTCTCGCCCGCCCCTCTCTCTATCGCCTCTCTCTCTCGCCCGTCCCTCTCTCTATCGCCTCTCTCTCTCGCCCGCCCCTCTCTCTATCGCCTCTCTCTCTATCGCCCCTCTCTCTCGCTCGCCCCTCTCTCTATCGCCCCTCTCTCTCGCCCGACCCTCTCTCTATCGCCTCTCTCTCTATCACCTCTCTCTCTCGCCCGCCCCTCTCTTTATCGCCTCTCTCTCTCGCCCGTCCCTCTCTCTATCGCCTCTCTCTCTCGCTCGCCCCTCTCTCTATCGCCTCTTTCTGCAGATTCCTAATCAGCTGCTCCCTAATTAGCACTGGGCCATTCAGCTTCACCCCAGTGCTTGCCCCAGTGTTTGCCCCAGTGCTTGCCCCAGTTAATGGGCAACATCATTATTACTCCCGCTTCAATTATTATTACCCCCCCCTCCCCTTTTTTTTGTTACGCATCTGTCTGCTTTAAAACTGAGCGGAATCTGCAAGGCGGTGTTGGGGGTTGGTGGGGGGTGCGGGGGGGGGGGGGGGGTGAGGGCGAGAGAAGAAAAGCTAACGAGTCTGACCGATTTGCATATCCGCATATTAAGCACCTGGCGTCGAGCGGGTTCTGGAGCAGATGTGGATTTTTGCATAAACAGCGAGAGGCGGACGAGCCGGCCAGGATCGCGGGGAAGAAAAAATAACACAAAAAAAGAGAAAAAAAAAGGAAAAGCAGCCTTCCAGACTGCGCTGCCGCCGCCGCCGCCGCTGCCGCTGCCCAGCAGTGTTGTTAACCTCGCGCACTGTGTTCCGGTCCGCTGGTCGGGCCGCGCGGACTGAGTTGGCGGGAAGTTCAGCCCGGGGAGCTCCTCAGCGGGGGAGGGGAGGGGGGGAGGGAAGGGGAACGGGGCGGAGCGGGCCAGGTGGCGGAAGTGAGGAGCGGGAGGGGAGAGTACACGCCTCTTCTGTGTCCATACGCACACACACGCACGAAAGGATGCACACACGCACACATGCACGGATGCACACATGCACACACTCACACACACACACACGCACGCACACACTCACATGCACACACTCGCACACGTACGCACGCATGCATGCACTTACGCACACATGCACGGACACACACACACACACGCACGGAAGCACACACGCACACACACGGACGCACACACGCATGAACGCACACACTCACGCACACACTCGCATGCACACACTCGCATACACACACACACACTCACACACACACCCTAGTATTCAAGCTGCGGACTGTTTGTACTTGGGAACCCGCAGGCTCTATGCCACGGCCAGTCTCCTTGATCCTGAATCCTTTTACTGAATTTTCATCACTGCGCTCAATTCCATATCACAGATGCAGTCAGATTCACTGCATCCCATAATACCTGTAGACTGCACCTGTGTGTAAAGCCACTCCCACTCTCACCCTAAAAAGTACAGGTATGAAGCACCCCTGTTTCCAATGAGTGGGTACAGGCCCGAAATATAGTGTGGGAGAGAGAAGGCAAGAAAAAAAACATGTACGCACACACTCAGAAAATAAAATTCTGGACTTACATAACCCAGATATGTCAACAGGTTCCAAGTAGCTGAGCTGAGCAGCATCAGAAATGCATTATTTATGTAAGCCTTCACTGTCGCGCTTACATAAATCACCAAAAGATCTGTGCGAGAAAGATTTCTGCTGAAGGAGACCGCACGTACAAATATCTCACAGATCAATTGGTGATTTACGTAAGTGAGACGAATGGCCCTTTTCTTTTGTGGCACATCACGAAATGTAATACGGCAAAAGTACGGCAAAAACTTAGATTAATCTAAAATATCAGCTTTGGTCATTGGCCCCTTCCCCTCATGCACTCCCAGATTCCAACATAATGGCCCTCTACCCCCCTCTTGTAGATTGCTAATGTTTGCTGAGGACAAGTTTTGTCAAGTAAACATTTTACCGCGTAAACAAAAGAGCGCCCTTCAGCGCATCTCCAGGTATGAATGCAGAGGATAACGATGTAGCCGACATTTAAGGAGGAGAGCCTGAAAGGGGGAACGCGTTTAACAAGTACGCCTACGACGGCGAATTTTTCCTCGGCAACCTCCTCGTTACTTCCTGTCCGTCGACATCAGAGGAGCCATTTTCAAAAAACGAAAATTTTCCGCACGGAAAAACCTGCACCCAGACAGCTAGCTTGTGATGGGAGGGAAAGGGAAATGGAAAAAAAATAATAACCTCGTTCTAACATACATACAAATGACAAGCTAGGAACACATAGTCCGGCGACAGGAAAGCGCTTCTAATGGCCTCCCCTGCTGCTTCACCGATGGAGCTAAAGCTGCGGTAATGAGAGAATAAACCGGAGAACGAGCGACCGACGGAAAGAACGGCGACGGGCGCCGCGGTACGTGTCATACGAGGTGCGCGGTGAGATAATGAGCTCCGTGTGACTGTCCTCTTGTCTTGCCTAATTTACCACACGCATGCAAATACACCCAAACACACACGGATACCCCCAAACACACACGGATACACCCAAACACACACGGATACACCCAAACACACACTGAAACACCCAAACACACACGGTTACACCCAAACACACACGGATACACCCAAACACACACAGTTACACCCAAACACACACGGATACACCCAAACACACACGGTTACACCCAAACACACACGGATACACCCAAACACACACACACACACACACCCAAACACACACACACACACACACAGATACACCCAAACACACACGGATACACCCAAACACACACGGTTACACCGAAACACACACGGATACACCCAAACACACACACACACACACACACACACAGATACACCCAAACACACACGGATACACCCAAACACACACACACTTGAACACATACACACACGCGCACGCACACACATACACACTGACACACCCAAACACACACACCCACATACACAATTTATTAGTATTTATCAGTGCCTTGTCATCACGCTCAATGTCAATCAATCAATCTTTTTTTTTTGTATAGCTCTATTTACGTACAGGTTGTCAAAGAAAGCTTCACAATTGACCTATTCCAAAGGAGAGTAAAAAAAACAAAAACAAATTACCTCTACTATGGCATTTTGGGTAAAGTGGCAAATTATTCCCTGACCCCTTAAAAAGCAATCAGCCTGAGTTCTTGTGGGATACAGAAATACATTTGGGGCTCCTGTGACTTTGTGCCAAACCTCTGCCCTCCGAAATCCACGAGGTTGCTACCGGTCCCTCTTGTCTTCATGAAGTGTTTCAAAGTGCTGAACTTGAATTAGCTTCACCTGACGAATAATGGGATAATGGCGAGATGCTGGGAAAAGTCTGATCTAAGATCAGCACATTCCTTTTTAAAGCAGCCATTTAAAATAATGTTACTGTGCCGATTTAGATGTGCCAGGGATTCATTGCACTCAGTCGTAAAAAGCAGGAGGAAAAAGGCAATTTTCATATATATGTAAACAAAAAAAGTAAATAAATAAAATTGAAAAAACACGAAAAAGAAACATTAAAATGCAGCAACTCGAGCTGGAGAATAATAAGTGGTGTTATTACGGGTTGTGTTGCGTGCGTGTACACAGACCGAGCTCTGCTCCTCTGTCTGCCTGAGATCTCAGACGCTTGCGTTCCTTTGTGAAATTATGAAATTATTCTGGCTACGAAATTACCGGTTTAGGTGGAACGCGCTGCCTTTCTGTGAAGTCTGCTTCAAAGAAAAAATAAAAAATAAAATAAAATAAATTAAATCGGTGCCACGGCTTCACATAGAACAAAACAAAAAAAACAGAAAAGAAAAAATAAAACCATGACAACAGAGTAAAATAAGGATGAGTTATGAGCTGAACGGAACGGAACAGAATGAAGTCCTGGTGAAGCTGGGGGGGGGGGGGGGGGGGGGGGGGCTGGGGAGGAGTGGGGGGGGCGGGGGTGCTGCGTTATTAATATATTTATTTTCTTCTGTCCACATAACGCTGCCTAAAACCGAAGGAGATGAATGAACAGAGCCCTGGAGGGGAGTCTACTGGGGAAGGGAGGTGGGGGTGTTGGGGTGGGGGGGGGTGGGGGGGGGGGGGGGGGAATGAGAGGAATGGGGACGTCTGCAGTGCCTGCTGCAGCAAAATGAAGGAAATATCAGATTGAGATGTAGAGAGAGGGGGTGGGAGGTTGGGGAGTTGGGGGGTTGGGGGATTGGGGGGTTGGGGGGGGGGGGAGGTACAGTTATCCCAGGAGAAAAATGAACCCGTTGGAAAGTAGCAGGAAAACTGGGCCACAAATCTCTGCCTGTCTGACCTCCAGAGTGCAGAATGGAAAGGGTGGCGTTCAGAGAGTCGGTTACTCTGCGCGGTTTGGAAGATCTCAGCCCTGGGTTTTTTATTTTTTATTTCCTTCTTTTATGTCTCTCTTTTCATTACGTTACATTACATTACGGGCATTTGGCAGATGCTCTCATCCAGAACGACTTACACAACTTTTTTTTTTTTTACATAGCATTTACATTGTATCCAATTATACAGCTGGATATATACTGAAGCAATGCAGGCTAAGTACCTTGCTCAAGGGCACAACGGCTGTGTCCAACCAGGGAGTCGAACCTGTGACCTTCAGGTTACAAGGCCAACTCCTTGCGCATTATACTACACTGTACTGAACATTCACGTGTTTGTTTTACAGGCTTAGCCGATCACAGATTTTCTTGTTCCTTCAAACTATGCTTTTTTTTTAAAGAATATATTTCTAAACTCAAGTGCAGGGAATCACTTTGAAGGCGGGATAATTTTACCCCAGCGAATATGAGTCAAACGCTCTGGCGTAGAAACACGGTTCGTAGGAAAGCTGTTGGAACAATGCATGGGATGATGAAATCATTTATTCTCAGATTCCCCGTTGTTTGGACCTTGCCTTCGCGGATGTGCTGCTGCTCCGACTGCCTTTGGCAGCTATATTTATATTGTAGAGTCTTTGTAGGAGGTTTTCTGATTCAAGACCATATTGCTAGACTTCTTCACACTGTGTAAACGTTAGGGTTTTTTTTTTAGGTTTTTGTTATACGCTGAAAAAACAAAACGACGATATTTTGTCAATGTGCAGGAGGCGGGAAGAGCGGTTTTCGTTATTATTCTGACAGATTTGAGTGGTGCAAATCGTTCAGAATTAGCAGACAGATGTCCTCCTAATGAATATTTCCCAAAGTGGAGCCAATACAGCGAGAAAGATAATCTTCTGTTGTTCAATGGGATGGCTTAATTGGGAGGGTACTTCGGTGGAGATATGAGTTTGAACAACGAAATTAGCCCAAGTCCAATTGCTTCCTAAAAGGATAAATGCTGCTTGAATGTTTGTCACATTCACATTGATCAGGAATGAAAATCTCTCAAAGATAAAAGCGCTGAAGGAAAATCAAAAGACATCTCAAAACAATGGATTTATTCTGAATGTGGAGTAGGGGAGTTTTGCACATTAAACTGTGGTATTATAGGGGCTGTAATTCCTACATTGATCACTAGATATGGATGCAAATACCCTTATTTTAAAGCTGTCAGTCTGCACTCCAACTAACCATTCACTGTTTCGTTTAAAATCCAGTGTTTCTGGAGTACAGAGCCAAAACGACAAAGATTGTGCGACTGTCCAAATACTTTACGGATTGCATAGTAAACTCCCTCTGCCAGACTGTGTACATTGACATGTTGGGCCTGATCATTAGCTTGGTGAGCTCATTTAGTGCCGTGCAAACCCATGTTTTGGGTCACAAACTGCTCAAGGTGAACGTAAGCCCACAGCTGATACTGTGGGGTTATGTCGTCTTTCTAAACAGACAGAAAACAGCAGGTAAGTTTCAATGGCCACTACAGTTCTGGTTAAAACTGTTATCAACAGGAAGCCCCCAGGGCTGCCATGGTTGGGGTGGGGGGGGGGGGGGGGCGTGGAGTTGGGCCGAGGGTGGTGGGGGTGGTGGGGGGTAACTAGATTCCAGCGACCAGACTGAGGGGGGGGGGGGGGGGCTAGCTGGGATGAGTTGATTCCAGTGGCCGTGACTGACAGATCATCAAAACTATTAGAAGGTAGGACTTTCCGGGTCGGTGGGAGTCAAAGGCCTCTATCTGCCATTAACGGCCGTTCACAGGTCCACAGGAGCACTGACCCGCGTGTGCTCTGCTCTTCTTCTTCTGAAATACTCTGGAATTCTGGATGTATCCGACGCAGATGGGCAGACGATCACACTAAGCCTGAATGGGTTGAAGACGAAGACGATGGCCACAGACCTCTGATGCAGCCCTACCTACCAGCCCCTTAACCCCTGATGGTGGATGGACTAACAATTGAGAGAGCAGATGAGTACCTGGGTACCTGGGTACCATAATAATACTTTTTCGGGCCTGTGTACCATAGTTGTTCTAAAGGCCTCCTGTACGCACTTACTGTACGTCGCTTCGGATAAAAGCGTCTGCCAAATAAACGTAACACGATGTAATGTAGTATGGATAATTCGCCATTATGTTCCGTAACTGTTCTGAGACACGGAAAACATTGTAATCAGTGTTCTGAGAGGGACGGGATGATACCATAGCAACCAACAATTACTTTCTTTAAAAAAAAAAAAAAGCGAATTAAAAAAAGTACAAAAGCTGGTTCCCCACACAGCTGAATGCATCGGTTTCTTTTCCTTCTCCTTTCGTGATCATTACCAGATTTTTTCAACAATTCCAAGACTTTGTGTCCATATTCTTTGAGTTAAAATAGAATAAAATAGAAGAAACTGGTCTTGGCCACAGAATGCCCTCTTTTTTTTAACAGTAAAAGGAAATGAGCTAAGACATGTAAATTAGATTCTCTCTCGGTTAATGTTTTCTCTCCTGGTGTCTGCAACAATTATTATTATTATTATTATGTTTCTTGTTACTATTATTATTATTATTATTATTATTATTATTGTTATGCTTCTTGTTACTATTATTATTATTATTATTATTATTATTATTATTATTATTATGTTTCTTGTTATTATTATTATTATTATTATTATTATGTCTCTTGTTGTTATTATTATTATTATTATTATTATTATTATGTTTCTTATTATTATTATTATTATTATTATGTCTCTTGTTGTTATTATTATTATTATTATGTTTCTGGTTGTTATTATTATTATTATTATTATTATTATTATTATTATTATTATTATAATTATTATTATTATTCGCCGGTGTCCCTAACGGCTTAGCGTTCGCGGCGGCGCTAGCACGGATTGTCCGTTAGCGCGCGGACGCCGCCGCAGTGTTAACAAGGCGCTTTGAGAGCGGCCAGCGCCTGAGCGGGACGTGGACAACGCGCCACAATCTGCAGGGAAATGGGGTGAGAAAGCCCTTTGTGCTAATCTCAACAGGACCACCTGTCCTGGAAATCAGTAAAAAAACAGCCCACTACCACTCGCCCCCCTCCCCCTCCCTCCCTCCCTCCCTCCCTCCCACCCCCAGCCATGTTTGTCTGATATTCATGAATACACCGGCTATTATTTAAAAAAAAAAGAAAAAAAGGCTATGAATACACTGAGAATCCCATTAGCATTTAGATATCGAGTTGTTCAGATATGAGCTCTGACAAGAGACATCAGCATTCGCTGTAAACACAGTTACTGCTCATTGTTCCGGCGCTTTTGAATGAGCCGGCGACCGGCGGTCGGGAGCGGTCGGGAGCGGTCGAGAGCGGTCTGGAGCGGTCGGGAGCGGTCGGGAGCGGTCTGGAGCGACCGTGCGTCATTACATAAGCCGTCAGTGGAAAAAAAAATGTTCACGAGCGAAGCTTACGTTCCACACCTGGAGCGACGCTGACATTTTCAGGCTTAAATGTGAGAAGGTGACCCTTTCAATGAAAGATAACACCCACCAACCCCCCCGCACCCCTCTCCCACTCACACTCACACACACACACACACACACATACGTTCGTATTGCTATACTTGTGAGGACTTCCCATTGTCATACATTCATTCTGTAACCCCTAACCCTAACCCTAACCCCAACCACTACACGCCTAACTTTAACCCTAACCTTAACCTAATTGTAACCCTAACCCTAACCCTAAGTCCTAACCCTAAAACAGCCTCTTGAACTTATGGGGACAAGCAAAAGGTCCCCACCTTGAGTAATTTTCCTTATCTTTCTATCCTTGTGGGGACATTTGGTTCTCACAAAGATAGTAATACATGCCCACACACACACACACACACACAAAACCACAAATTAAGAAGATGAATTACATTACGTGACAAATAAATAATACATTGTGGAAAAGAAATGGTTTCCCTTTTTTTATTAATATATTTCTTATAAAGCACTCAATGATTCTCGTCCGTAATGAATGCTTATTAATATTAATGTGAGTCATGAATGCAGGGATTGTACACAGACCCAAATTTCCATGATGCGATGAAGGTGACCTTTGTTTAGTCACCATGGCAATGAAGGAATTCTGAACCAAAGTACCGGCAACTTAAGAAGCTGCTATTATAGTATGTGTGGCTCGTCTGATGCTTAGTGCTTCACTTTAATGAGCAAGTCACTCGGGTAGGAATACTAGGTAGGTCCAGTTAAATCGCTCAGTGTTTAGCATAGAGAAATCCCCCCCCCCCCCCCCTTCACAATCGCCCCACACTCCCCCCTCTGCACCAGTCTAAAATTGGGGGGTGAGGCGGGGGTGGGGGTGGGGGTGGGGGCAGGGGTGTGTAGAAGGAGTCAGCCAGCTCCGTCGGGCCTTTTCTCGCTGTGCTAGATTAAGTCTTCCGATCGACTTGGCTGCACGTCGGGTCAGTAATACTAGCGTATAACGCACAGCTTCAGTTTGAGTTCTAATGCTGGGGGGGGGGGGGGGGGGGGGGGAAGGAAAGTAAGATGTGATGCGATTTTAGATTTTAATTGAGCAGTTCATCAGATATTCACAGCCGCATGCACACGTCTTCTTTAGACGATCTTCAATCAGGTTTATGAAGGGTTGGGGGGGGGGGGTTTGGGGGAGAGGCGCGGGGGGGGGGGGGGCGATCCCTGTCAATGTGTTCCGCATGCAAATGCCGCATTGAAATTAATCTTGGCAGGCTATCATTATCTAAGAGACTCAGCCCAGTTAATATTCTTTTTTTTTTTTTTTTTCCTCACTTAAAAAAAAAAATGAATTGACGCTTTTTCTTGACTGGCGAAAAATTCACATTGGGTGCAATACTGCACATACTGTTCCGAAACCCAAATGATCCCTGTTAATTTAACTCAAAGTGAGGTTATACGAGTCCAGGAGGGACTCAGATGTACTCTTTAAAATAAAAGTAAAAGTAACACTATGAGGCCTGGTTTATAACTGGACATTTTTGTAGTCTTGCAGTATTGGGAGTTCTGGGGGGTGGGGGGGGGGGGGTATAATTGACTCATTAGTGAGGTACCCGCTACTTGTTCACCCTGAGAGAACTGACAGGTTGCAGTCAGGAGTCATTTTTAGAAGGGGGTGGGGATGTGGGGGGAAGGGGCTCAATTAGGGGTCTTTTATGCCCCACCTTCCCAGGGGACGGGACTCAGGAACTGGCAGCAGGCTGCTTGGTGGTGTTGTCACATTATTTATTAATTTCTTAATTGCCGCCACAATTCATGCGCAAATGAATGTCTCCCTCCCGCCTTTCTCCCAGCTAAAATCCATTATTGCCCATTACCATTGATCTATTATCGCACATTGCCACAACAACAAAAAAAGAAAAAAGAAAAAAGAAAAAGATACTTTCAGTTATCCATATTTCATAACCACAGGCAGTCTAATCTGGCGGGACCTTCACCCTCTATTTGTCAATACAGCATAAGTTACTGGAAATGAAAAAAAAAAGCAAAAGAAATTGAACCCATAAATTAAATGGGATTTTCAATGACAGCATGAATTGTAAAACCATTATAAAAGACTATGTTTACAAAAGTGAAAGAGACACGATGAAATATTACTGGCCTTTAGCTCGACGCGCTTATCCAGAGTGACTTGCACAACTTTTTACAGAGTATCAATTTATACAGCGGGATAGTTCCTGAAGCTTTTCGGGTTGAGCACCTTGCTGGATGCTACAGCGGCGGTGTCCTTCCTGGGAAACAGACCTGCCACCGGTTTTTTTTAGGTCAGGCTGTCCAACCGTTCACTATACAACACAGCAACGCAGTGTCAGGACAGTGTAGCTCTAATGCCTTCCTTTGTTTATATTGCATGTCTGTTATGTCTGTTTGTGCATATAATTCTCAGTGTTTGTTGAACTTCTCTCTTCGATAAATAAATATAAACGAGATTCTATATTTCAGTGGGACTTCCCGGTCAAGTAAAAAAGCCAAAGAGGATATTCAGTTCAGTTATTACCAAAAGTATTGGAATCCCCAACAATTGATATGTGCATTTGTTATGATTGGTTTGTTGTGTTAGTGAGACATTTGCCACCTGCATGCCATTTTATTCTGAACTCTGACTTACAGAATACTTTGACTAACTGTGATATCATTCAACCGTTAGTCTTTGCTTTTTTTCCCTCACTCTTGATACAGATGCAGTCCCCCCCCAAGAATCTATCAACCTTAATGGTTTAAGAGTAGAAAGTGAAAACAAAAGAAAACTTGAGTTTAAAAATAAATAAATAAACAATGTTCATCTTTTTATCATCATTTTGTGTGAAGCTGTGATATTTGGACACTCTGAGCACTGTTCTTGATTCCTGCTTGCATATTGGCATGTTATGTTTCATGTCTCCTTTTTTTTGGTCACTGTGGTGAAATCTATTCCTTTTGCTCACCTCCATTAACCTATACATATTTCCTCCCTCTTAATTTAATAGGAAAGCTCAAATGGAAAAACCGCAGTGGAGATATTGGCAGAATTTCATTTCGCCGTGTCAATATTGAGTGATTGCAGGCATTTAAGAGGACCGCGCTCCCCAAGATTACTCACGGCGCTGGAAAAAATGTAAAATAATAATAATTGTCTCACTTTTCAAGCTTCTGCCTCAACTCCTTTGGTACTATGAAAAGAAGTGATTATCTTTCTTTAGTTTAATTACCTATAAAAATGTTGAAGCCATATTTGACAGCTGTGATTGTTAAAAAATATTGAGCGTGTCTGTGCGCGTTCATGCATGTGCGTGTGTGTGTGTGTACATGTGTGTATGTGCGTGTGTGCGTGTGTATAGGTATGCGTGTGTGTGTATGTTTTGTGTGCGTGCGTGTGTGTTTGTGTATGCGCGTGTGTGAACATGTGTGTATGTGTATGTGTGTGTGTTTGTGTGTGTATGCGTGTGTGCGTGAGTGTGTGTGTGTGTGTGTGTGGTTGTGTGTGTGTATGTGTGTGTCTATGTGTCTATGTGTATGGTTGTGTCTGTATGTGTATGGTTGTGTGCGTATGTGTGTGTGTATGTGTGTGGTTGTGTGTGTTAGTGTGTGTATGCGTGTGTGCGTGTGTGTATGCGTGTGTCTATGTGTGTGGTTGTGTATTTGTGTGGTTGTGTATGTGTGTGTGTGTGTGTGTGCGTGTATGTGTGTGTCTATGTGTGTGGTTGTGTATGTGTGTGGTTGTGTGTGTGTGTGTGTGTGTGTGCGTACAGCATGTAAATGTCTCTCCCAGGGGCAGAGAGGTGAGTCCTTGTTGCGTTCTGCTTAGCTCTGATGCATGCGTATGAAATTGATTTTTAATATGTTATCCACCAAGACAATCAAATTATATTTGAACATCTGGGTCTTGTTAAACACTCCTAGGCAACCCAGTGTGAAGACTCTCATAATAAACAGTAAATCGCTGTCTTTTTTCACCGAGACAGCTAATTACAGCTAATGAAGAAACTGTGCTGTGCTAACTTAATACACGTTAGTGCGCTGTGGCATTGTGGTCCAGCGGCGAACCGGCTTTGGTCTCGGCTGCGTCAGGCTGGTGGAGAGAGCATACACACGCACCTGGGTTGTGTTAGATAATCAGCCCAGGTGCGTAAAGGTGTGTCCCTCTCCACAGTTCGGGGGGCCGAGACCGGGAGCACACACCGAGAGAGAGAGACAAACATGTACATATTTTTATTTATTGATTTACTATTGTTGTTGCTGTTATTGTTGCATGTATCATTATTATTATTTTTTTTTTATATCATTATTATACATTTCATTTATATGCATGCCTTGGCAATAATTACATTTGTATTTCATGCCAATAAAGCAACTTGAATTTGAATTTGAATGAGAGAGAGATAGAGAGACAGACAGACAGAGAGAGAGAGAGAGAGAGAGAGAGAGAGAGAGAGAGAGAGAGAGACAGAGAGAGAGAGAGAGAGAGAGAGAGAGATAGCATCTCTCTGCTGCTCTCAGCCCCACACTATGAATCTAATGTGATCTGAGATGCCATACCTAACTCAAATAGCAACAAGATAAATAACCAAGGAGTTCAGACAAATAAATCACAATGTGAATGCTAGCAATGCTACAATGAGAATAAATACGAGCCTGTGAAGTCGGATAGGTTTGGAGGTGATCGATATTTACTAATAGATATAATGCACCGGAGGGAAAAAAAACAAGTCACTGTGTTTCCATTTTGTCCTCAAAAGACTTCTGCCCCAAAATATTCAGTTTACCTGGTGGATTTTTTTTTGAAGGAGTTGTCACGCCAAGAAAGGAACTTGAAATGTTTCTGCAGGGGGTTGCTTGGACTTGATGTCCGAATACTCGGAAAGTGGAAATTTGTTCTGAAGAAGAGAGAGATATACTTTATTGCACCCCGTGAGGTAATTTGTCTTCTGTATTTGACCCATCCTAGTTACTTAGGATCAGCGGGCAGCCGGAGTGCAGCACTAGGGGACCAACTCCAGTTCTGAGGACAGGGCCTTGGTCAAGGGCAACGGCAGGAAGTGTACCTAACCTGACATGCATGTCCTTCAGTGTGGGAGAGAACCGGAGTACCCGGAGGAAACCCACGCGGACACGGGAAGAACATGCAAACTCGGCCACCCGGGATTCAAACCCGGAACCTCTGGGCCCAGGAGTTGTGTAATTCTGAATTCTCCACAGAAATGTGAAATGTACAGTATAGGTGTGTGTCAGAGCTCTGTGACAGAGCCCAGCTTCAAAGACTGATCCATAAAGACACCAAGAAAATAACATCACTGGTGATTTTAGCTGTGTTTTGGCGCAGCAAATGCATGCTTTCCTAAGCTGTTTCGAAAAAAAAAAAAAAAGCATACAATGTGGTTAAAATAAATCAACATATTTTAGGTATTTTCTTACTGGATTCAAGACTGAGTTATTTACAAACGCTTGCAGTCATTAAAAAAACTTTTTCCATGTCTGGGAATTGGGCCAATGGCCGGATGGAGAAATGCATTGATTTTGTGCTTCAGTATCAGCATGAAACATTGCATTTTTGATAATATGCCACTTGATCCAAAATAATTTTGGCAAACGTGAAAGAGCTTTCCAGTGTCTGTTGTTGTGTTTGTTGTTTGCGTGTGTCTGTGTGTGTGTGTGTGTGTATGCGTGTGTATATGTGTGTGTGAGTGTAGGTATTTCTGCTTGTGTGTGTGTGTGTGTGAGTGTAGGTGTTTCTGCTTGTGTATGTGTGTGCATGTGTGTTTCTGTGTCTGTGTGTGTGTGCATGTGTGCGTGTCTCTGTGTGTGTGCGTGTATCTGTGTGTGTGTGTGTGTGTGTGTGTGTGTGCGTGTGTGCGTGTGTCTGTGTGTGTGTGTGTGTGTGTGTCTCTGTGTGTGTGTGTGTGTGTGTGTGTGTGTGTGTGCGTGCGTGTGCGTGTGTCTGTGTGTGTGTGTGTGTGTGTGTCGTGTGCGTGTGTCTGGGTGTGTGTGTGTCGTGTTTAAAGATTCTGAGCATGTGTTGGGCCTCAGAAGCTCTTCTCCCATGGGGACACAGAGGTTAAATGTCTTCTTGTGCTTGGCTATCTGCGACATGTCCATATAAATTGATTTTTCTTTTTCAATTTAATCTGAAAAAGAAATTTCATTATGCGTGGACATCTGGATCTTGTTAGGCACTCATTGGTAATACAGCGTGAAGGCGTCTGTTTCAAACACATTTTCATTCTGAAGTCTTTGTACATTGTACTTTGATCGATTGACATGCACCGGTGGGTCAATAATTAAAGGGCTGAATTGATCAAATTAACAGAAATGAGTTTGTCTGCTGTTTGATTTGCAGGGTGGAAAAAATATGTCCCAGCTCATGGACATTAACGTCTGTTTGCTTCTGCCACAGTGCTTACTGTGTGTGTGTGTGTGTGTGTTTGTGTGTGTGTCTGGATGTGGATGTGTGTGTGTGCATGCAGGTGTGTATGTGTGTGTGTGTGTATGTGTGTGTTCGTGCATGCACATGTGTGTGTGTGTGTGTGTGTGGGGGGGGGGGGGTGTTTGAATGTGTGTGCTCCTAGTTATTTCTTTTATAAAATAGAATTTCTGTCATATTTTTTCGTTCTGTCATGTTAGCGTGCTCTGTGTTCCGTGCACGTTCCTTTTCCCTTGCGTCCCTTTACATTCATTTGGCAGACGGTTTTATCCAAAACGACGTACAGGAAGTGCACACCGAAGGTCACCGAGGGTCTTCCCTTTCAGGCGGCGGCGTTAGCTGGCTGGCTTCTCCCGGGTGCGCGCACAGGCGATGCGTGCGCTCTGTTCGGTTACGGGTGCGAGACTCACGCGCGCTATGTAAGATGGCGGTTCGAGGCAGCAGCCGCTCTCTTTCTCTCTCTCTCTCTCTCTCTCTCTCTCTCTCTCTGCTCCTGCAGGCACGCAGCACCGCACACCGCGGATACGGTGTTTCGTTGTTTTGTTCCTCTTCCTGTTTTGCTTGTCCTTTTTTTCAGTTACACCGCACCTTGATCATTGTGGTTTATTTAAAGCACATGGCGCTGGTGGCAGGCGGTGTGGTGAGTGGTGGGTTTTTGTTTTTTGTTTCAGACAGTCAGGGTAGGTCAGCAGCAGGCCAGCGGTGTCCAGTCTCTCTCTCTCTCTCTCTCCCCCCCTCGTTCTGGTCTGAGAGAGAGATAGGTCTTTGTATGTTCTTTTTTTTTTGGTGGTATCATGTCTTCTTAACAACTTGACTCATCTTCTCTAAGCACCGCCCTCCTCTAATCTCGAAACTCCTCCCCCCTCTCTGTAAGCCTCTAAGCTCCACCTTCTTCTCATATTTAAACTCCTCCCCCTCCTCTCTGTCTCAGTCTGTAAGCTCCACCCTCTCCTCATATTTAAACTCCTCCCCCTCCTTTCTGTTTCAGTCTCTAAGCTCCACCCTGTCCTCATATATAAACTCCTCCCTCTCCTCTCTGTTTCAGTCTGTAAGCTCCACCCTCTCCTCATATTTAAACTCCTCCCTCTCCTCTCTGTTTCAGTCTCTAAGCTCCACCCTCTCCTCATATTTAAACTCCTCCCTCTCATCTTTGTTTCAGTCTGAAAGATCCACCCTCTCCTCATATTTAAACTCCTCCCTCTCATCTTTGTTTCAGTCTGGAAGATCCACCCTCTCCTCATATTTAAACTCCTCCCTCTCATCTTTGTTTCAGTCAGTAAGCTCCATCCACTCCTCGTTTACATTGCAGGCATGAAGGTTGTATCAGTAAATAATGAACTGCTACCCATGGCTATGGATCATTTATGCAAACACAGATTTTCGTGGCTGGGAGTCTTGACCCATAAACCACAAGGGGTGGTTTGCCATTGCCCTAGTCATTTGTCTGTTGATCTTGTATTACCACAGCATCGTAGCAATGAGATTAGAGGGAGAGTCACCTCTTAGCAAAGCCCCAATTTAAACAATGGTTTTATGAGCCCAAATTTAAACAACAGAGTAACTTAGAGACTAAGACAGAAAGGGAGAGGAGTTTAAATATAAGAAGAGGGTGAAGCTTACAGACTGAGACAGAGAGGAGGGAGAGGAGTTTAGAGATTGTGTGTCTGTTTGTCTGTGTGAGTGTGTGTGTGTGAGTGTGTGTATTTGTCTGTGTGAGTGTGTGTGTCTGTATGTGTGTGTTTGTCTGTGTGAGTGTGTGTGTGTGTGTGTTTGTCTGTGTGAGTATGTGTGTGTGTGTGTGTGAGAGAGAGTGTGTCTGTTTATGGGTGTGTGTGGGGGGGGGGGGTATAGTAGGCTCCATCTCATCATCCTGCAGTAGTTCCTGCTGTGTTTGTTTACAGAGGATTAGGAGGCATAGCAGGCTTAAGGTTAATAAAATAAAATCTTCCGTCTCTCTTCCTGGCTCCCTCTGATGAGACTAATTAGTGGTAATTAACCAGGGACGGTGTAAAGCATGACCTACCCGCTTTGTTTGATGATGGATATCTCCTCACTGCTCGCTGCTCCAGGACACCTATGATGAGTTTACGCTTGAGCGCATGTGTGTGTGTGTGTGTGCATGTGTGTGTGTGTGTGTGTGTGCATGTGTGTGTGTGTGTGTATCAGTGAGTGTGTGCGTGTGTGTTTGTTTGTGAATCAGTATGCATGTGTGTGAGTGTGTGTGAGTATCAGTGTGTGTGTGCGTGTGTGTGTTTGTTTGTGAATCAGTATGCATGTATGTGAGTGTGTGTGTGTATCAGTGTGTGTTTGTGTGTATATATGTGTGTGTTTGTGTATCGGGGTGTGTGTGTGTGTGTGTGTGTGTGTGTGTGTGTGCACATTTGTCCATAAAGGGTGACTTTTCTAGCAGTGCACAGAAGAGTAAATCCATCACTGCTGCTCATACACTGCTGAGCAGAACAGAACTCTCACTTCTCAACATTTTTTATTTATAATTTAAATGTTATATAGGTATTAAAGCTTTACCCTCGCAGGCTCTTCCGTTAAAACTCTTGCTTGGGTCTTAACTGGAGGCCAGTGGATCACGGGTGCCGGGAATGCTGGGTAATAACAGGGAAGTGTCAGGTGGGACGGGTGGGGCTGGCGAATTAGCAGACTGCAGGCACTCTGGCGGAACGAGCCGGAGAAGCGGACGGGACGGCGGGGTCAGCGACCGTCTCCCGACTGCCAGACGGGTAAAAAAACACTCCTGTTTAACCCCCGTCTCGGTTCAGCGAATCCCCGAATCCCGAGCGTTATTTTAAGGTCGAATACGCTTCCGCCGCGTTTAACGCAGAACCCACAAAAAAACCCATTCGCTGGTTACTGCTCGACGTCCTCCGTCTTCCTCCCGTCTCGGCTCCCGCTGTGAAATGCAACGGAGGACGGAGTGTAGCACAGTGGGTAAGGAACTGGACTTGTAACCGAAAGGTCGCAGGTTCGATTCCCGGGTAGGACACTGTCGTTGTACCCTTGAGCAAGGTACTTAACCGAAATTGCTTCAGTATATATCCAGCTGTATAAATGGATACAATGTAAAAAAGTTGTGTAAGTCGCTCTGGATAAGAGCGTCTGCTAAATGCCTGTAATGTAATGTAATGCTGTGCTGTAGCGGTGGCGGGTGCGATGGCCGCCGCCGATGGTTGTGATGCGGGTAACTATGTATCGTCTCTGCTCTTTTACCCAACTGTTTTTTGTCTTTTTCAATCTACTTTTGTAAACGACTCCAGATGAGACTAGATGATTAAATCCACATGTAATGGGCTAAGCCTATCAATGGAGTCTCCCCCATTAAGCACAAAATGCCATTTTCTCAGTATTAGACTCCATTCTTTCCTCATTTTTAAGCTCCACCCTCCTCTCATATCAAACTTATTCTTCCCCTCTCAGTCAATCTCTTAGCTCCACCCTCTTCTCATCTTAAACTCCTCCCTCCCCTCTCTGCATCAGTCTCTTAGCTCCACCCTCCTCTCATCTTAAACTCCTCCCTCCCCTCTCTGCATCAGCCTCTTAGCTCCACCCTCCTCTCATCTTAAACTCCTCCCTCCCCTCTCTGCATCAGTCTCTTAGCTCCACCCTCCTCTCATCTTAAACTTCTCCCTCCCCTCTCCTTGGCTCTGCAGAGCCTGTGATTCGCAGGCTTTGACGTGATCTCACAGATCAAAGACCTCCCCCGCTTGTCTGTAAAATCCTTCCGAGATCCTTTTAGCAGCAAGATTTGATTTTCTTTTAGTCCATCTCAATTGTCAAACGCTCCATTTTGTTTTGTTTAAGCCACTTATGTGAATCCGCCAGTGATGCTGAAAATCGTTTTTCTTTTGCTGTCTCCAACCTCAAGTAATTTACATTAAAAGATCGACCCTCTTTACAAACAAATCTGGTTACAAAATAGACAGCAACATGGCGACAGTGTCATTTCGGTTTGGCACTAATCAGCCTGCATAAATGGTCACTAGAGGTTCCTCTGAATGTCAGCAGGCAAATTTTAAAGGGCAGCACTAAATGATAATTCCAAATGAAAGAATCTGCCATAATCAGTCATGACAGTTTATGACCAATGCCAACATTGTTATAATGCACACAGCAACAATTTGGAATCTCTAATGATCTGTTTTGTAAAAAAAATGCTGTCATGATGTTCCCATTATGACATCATCATGACATTTGTCATGAGCTATAACATGTAATAGTTACGACTGGCTGTAGTAGATTTTATGTCCTGCTCATGACATAAGTTATGTAGGATTTACAATGGAGCCCTGAGTTAAGGTGAAGTGTTGATGGTGACTAAGAGTTGCTACCAACTCACTGGGTCTGAATCCCATCAAAAAAAATGAAAATAGACAAATAAAAAGTTAAATGCTTTACCTCTGGTCCACAAATCTTTTTAAAAACATTTTAAACTTTTTTTCCCCCCCCTCTGCTTCAGCAAGGTTTCTGATTGGACAGCAGCAGAAAATATGCAACCCCCCCCCCCCCCCACACACACACACTTCCTGCTGTGTGTAGAAGCACCAAACAAGAAATAAATTTACCCTGGTTTAGTCACAGGTTTTGAAATAGATCTCTCAAAAGTGTCATACCTCTTTTGACCCTAAAAGTATAAAACGTGGTCAGTTTTACCAAAACAAAATGCAAGGGGGCTGGGTAAAAACACACGCGTTCGACGTCTTGTAAACCGCGACCTGTAGCGGAAGTGCAAAGCGCGATACGAATAAAAAACTGAATTGAGTCGTTGCAGTGAGCTGAGGGTCTTTGTCAGTCCGACAGGCCCAAACCCTCCGCTGTCAGGGAGCTTGTGTGCAAGGAAGTGACAGATGCCGGTCAGTCCCATTAGCACAGACACAAGCCCCCCCGGCTAAACCCCGGGGCTAGGCCCTCGCCCCCGCGCCCCCGCGCATGCACACTGCATCGGACATTCCTCCACCTCTGCCAAACCCTCAACCCGTCTGTCTGCCTGTCTGTCTGTCTGTCTAAATGTATGGTGTTAATTCAGCTCTCACAATGGTTATCGAGTCGAAAATGGGCACAGTGTATTTTACTGGACTTTGTTTCCAAATTATAATTTCGTTTGGCGGAGTCTTTTACCCAAAAGTGAATGAGAACAAGTGCATGTCAAACGGCAAGCAAACAGTGTTAGAGCCAAAATGGAGGTGCGTGGCTCAAGACCTTCGATATTAATATATTTAAGATGGAGACCTTTGCTGTGTGTTTCTGCAGCCTTTTTTCCAGCAGCATTTTTATTATATTTCAACAGCCTTAGCCCATGTGCAGAAAATATAGGCAACTGTTTTATGCATGGTTACATGCCCAGTGCTAATTCAACTCTAACAGAGTACATAATGGCCCTTCTCTGAACCAGAGCAGGACCATATGTACTCTGTAAGAGTTGATCTAATGCTGGACATTTTACTGCAGCCAATTTAATGGATTTTCCACATTGGTTTGCGATTTTTGACGTGTGTGCGCATCTTAGCGTCCAAATGAATCCTTGTAACATGTTGCCATTTTTTGGTGGTGGGGGGTGGGGGGGGGCTGGGGGCTCCATTCAAACCGATCTTGAGTCCATCGAGGGCATTTTAATGTCTCTTTATAACTGTGTTCTTTGACCCTTATTATGGCCATTTTATTTAAGGAACCAGAGATCCCCATCCCTCGATGATTACCTGTAGCAGCTGCGCAGGAAGTGATGTCACAATGATTGACAGCATGAGCTTCAGAGGAGAATCACAAATTCATGGAGGGGGGCAGTGCTTATTGACTATTCCAAACTAAGGGGAGAAAAAGGAGATAGAAATTACTCTGTAAAAAAAAAAAAATCTTGTTAAAGAAAATAGCTGCAATTTTGCCAGTGAAAAACCGTTTCCAGGGCTGGAAATTAACTTTTTTTGCAGGGACTTACTTGCCTTCATGAAATAAGTTTTGAAGACATTCCGATGGCATTTCCAGGGCAATTTAATCAAATGTAGGAAAAAAAAAAACTTAATTATTTATGTTGCATGAAAGTCTTTGTTCGAGTACTCATGCTCAGATTCCTTCGCTACTGTCATGTTAACAGAACACAACATAACATTTGATTGTCTTTTGGCATAATGGCATGTCTTCCTAAAGGATTTGGTCTGGTTGATAGTACACCACCACTCTCTAGCATAACAGAACTTCCAGTTCGTCTTCCCACCCAGCGACGGTAGAAGTTTTAGCAGACGTTCTAGAACTGGAGGTAACGTTTGCCAGGGGACAGTTTAATTTCGACTTTCGATTTTGAAGTGACACTGGAGAAAACGCAGCTGGTGATGTTTTTGTTAAGAAACGCTCCATTTAGCAACTTGCTAGCTAGCTGACAGAGGGTGTCTCTCTCTCTCTCAGGTGATGTGTTTTCTCTCTGGAGAAGGGGGTGGAGGGGGGGGGGGGTGTAAAGAACGGAGGCCTGTTTTAGCCATTTTTGAAATCACGTTGCAAATTCAGAAAAAAATATTATTTTTAGTGATGAAGGGTTTATCTTACAAGGGCATTTCTTTGCCTTCATCGACCAATTTATGAGGGAAATTTTTTGGTTCCTTTTTACAGCCATTTTGCCCCAAGCCTCCACTGGATTGGACAAGCATAGCACATATTTTATGACACACATTGGATGAGACATTGGACAAGTGTCTGTGTTTGTGTTTGGCTTGCATGGTTTGCGTAGAGGAAGGAGGATTTCTGGTGACTGTGCTGCATCATGTTCGATGCTGAGGGCTTAATTCTCTTTCACAGGTACATCTGTGTCATTGTACTTTCCAGAATCTGTCAAAACAGGCACGCATGCATGCGCACGCACACACACACACACACACACACACACAAACATTAACACACACACACACACACACATACAAACACGCACTTACAAACACACAAACATGTACACACACACACATACATACATACACACACACACACATACACATACATACATACACACATGCACACGAACATGTACACACACATATACACACACACACACACATGCACTTACATACACACACACACACACACACACACACACACGCGTACACACAGCGCTGACAGTAAATTTCCAGCCCGGCGCGTTTCACAGCTCAGAGAGGTCACACCCAGCTGTGCTGCGCGTGACGCTCACGGGCGGCGCTGAAAAGCCGTCGGCGCGGAGGCGAAGGCCGGCGGCGGCACGTGTTCCCGTAAACGTGTTCCACGCGAGGACCAGCTGACCGGCATCTTCACCACCTCCTCCTCCTCATCCCCCCCCCTACACCGCGGGGGGAGGGGGCGAAGCCAAACCGAGCAGCCGCAGCAGCAGCGCCGCGCGGAGAACCCCTCATTGCTCACGCAGAACCGCGGAGCGTCAGAAATCACGGCGAAGAGAACTAATCTCGGAACATCTCGGCATTGTCATGGTGCCAGTGCACAGAGCGAATGTATTGACCGAGCTCAGTTTCGCTGTATAGAAGCCAAGGGTCCCTGACTCCACTGCGGGAGCCTGCCAAGTTTTCTCTTCACACTGCCAAACATCTTCTGCTGTTTTCTTTTTTCTTCTTCTTCTTTTGCTTTTTTTTTCTCACGACCAGATTTAAGATGTATCTGATCTTTTTTTTCAGATATTCAGACCACAAGCTCTTGTTTATTATTTTTGCCAAAGGTTCAGACACACAAACACGCACATGCACATGCACACACACACGCACATGCACACACACACGCACACACACACAGCACAGCCCAGATTTACTGCACTATCCTGCAAGACAATGAGCACACTGGCCAGGAAAGAAAGTGCATTAGCCTGGCAGGTACACTAACAGGTACAGTACACCCTTAATGTGGAATCAATTACAAAGGAGGCCATATTTGTAGAAGAAGAAGAAGGGCGTCCTTGTGTAACACACTACACTATGCGTGCACATCTCAATTCAATTCACTTTCCGTACAATGTATTTGGGTAGGGCAGGGGTGGGCAATGAGGGCTGTGTCTTTTTCTGGCTTTCATGTCAGCTCCTGGCCTTAAGCACGTAATTATCCCCAACATTTACACCATCTGGAACCGTAGATATGTGTCTTGATAAGCTCATGAATTACAACTGTTCTTGTGCCCCTGTGTGAAACGTTTTCCTGTGATCTCACTGAACCAGCGGCCCAGTGTTGGTGTATACAGCCAGTTAACTTATTTAGCCTGGGTAATTGGTGGATGCACACTGGCCCCTCCAGGGCCAGAAATTCTCTCGCCATGCTATTGGGCTTTTTAAGCAGGACCTGTCACAAAGACGCTTTACAGGAAAAGAGGAAAACCCAATCCCCCAAAAAACCAACTCAAACATTATAACAACACTCACAGGTGCTGAGGGTATGGAGACTTGCGTTGGCCCTACTTACGGCACTGCAGAGCACTTTTGTTGTTGCGTAATTGCTATTCTATTCATCCTGTCAGATTTTTATCTTTCTTCTATCGCAGTGCGGAAAATGTCGGATTGAACACTGACTGGGACAAAGCTTTTTTTTTCAATTTAATATTGCATACTTTATAGTTCCGGTAGACAGTGATACTTTTAACATTTAAAAGCCATTTGTGAAATGTTAAATAAAACCACTACGCGCTTCTAAAATGAAAATAAACCCGCACAAGAAGTTGATTTTTTTTTCTCGAAACATAAAAAGAAAAAAAAAGAAAAAAAAAACCTCAATTTCGCTTAATACCTTAGTGCTCTCCTTCTTCAGCGTCAGTCTCACGCGGCTGTACGGCAGGCCATTTGCTGCACAGTGGTACAGAAGGACAGATAGAAAGTGGGAGATAAAAAGAGACGGAGAAAGAAAGAGAGAAGGTGGGAGACGGAGAGGGCGGATTTGGTCTCGGGTTGAGTTGTTTTCTGCGCGTGAGTTCGTCCGACGGCCGACGCTACACTTTGCCGATGGGGTCGGTCACCTGCAGCAGGAGGATTCGATGGAATTTATCAGCGATTGACGGCGGCTCACGTCGCCAGTGTCAGAACGCGGCGGTGTGCAGGAGCGGCGGTCCGACCGAAACTGATTCGGTCCCGATCCGGACCGGGACCAGAGCAGGTGGAGGACGACCGCGACCACAAGCGTCTGGAATCATGGAGACGGGAGAAACTGATCAATCTTTGTTTGAAAAATGAATTTTGGATTAAATATTGCCCACCCGAAGGCTTTAAGGATTTCTGAAAATCGTCTTCTCAGTCATTTTCGAACAAAATTTATTAAGCGTACAAATACTGAACTATAAACAGATGCAGTAATATACATTTCCCAATATTTCATTGAGTGGTTTTTAGGACAGTATGTCTTAAAATTTTCATATTCCCCCTTGGCCAAAACTTCCCTTTTATAAAATACATTTATCCCTTGATTCATTACCACATGTTTGTTCAGGGACTTATGAAGTCCTGACAGATTAATTGAATGTCTAGCTATAACTTTCAGCCAAATTACTTGACTGCAATGACGGCAAAGATCCAGTGATATATCTGCAGACAGAGCACACTAACTATCTAAACCAAATAGAAAGTTAGCATACTCTATCCTGCAGATACAAATCTTTAAATGTTGTACAAAATGACCCACTTTCTTGCAAGTTTAGCGTCTGATCTTGAGGGGATTCTCTTGTTCGTCTTTTTACTCGATAAAAACGGAAGAAGCGCGCCGGACCATTTTAGTGTGGACAGGAGGAGAGCTGACTTTATTTCTCTCTTTCATCATTTTTTCCTCTCCCGTGGGAATTGCAACAATATACGGCGGCTTTCTGCTGAGTGCAGCGTTCGCCATTTGAAGCAGTGATGGTAAATTATTAATGACATATTCGATGTTAAGCACACTTTTTACACAAGTGCCGTTTGGACAAGTGACAAACGTGTATAAGATTTGTATCGTATTAACTGTAGGCATCCTGAGACTGCAGAAAGTTCCAGAAGTTTCCTCGTGTTATGCTTTGGTTCCCGCATGCCTGAAAAGTGTTATAAAAAATTCTAATAAGAATGTTGAATTAATCCCCCCACCCCCCCCCCACCCCCCCCAAACACAGTTTGTGCCCCTTATTCACCTCATGGCTTCTGGCCTCTCTTTCCTCTGATTGGATGAAAAAGGGAAAGAATAATCGCTTTCATTGGTCCATCGTTGAACATTAAGTACCTATTGAATTTGCTGCTGAATAGCTGAATAGTTCCTGCTTTTGTCTAGGCACCGAGTAAGCGGTAGGAGTGATAGGTTTAATTCGTAATACTGCAGACCATTTATAGATCGAATTGCCACAGACCAAGCACCTATCGTTACTTCTTGACCCTAAATAAATATTCACAGTTTTGAAAGTTTGGTTTGATAATAAATAAAATCAGGGGCTTGTGTTGGGTGCTACTAAAACTTGCAGGTTCAGTTTGTTCCTGCTCCTGTTTCGTTGACAAAAACCTCCCTGAAATCAATTTTACCTGATATAGAAAACGTAACAAAGCAAATTTATATTTAAAGCAATTAGGCCAGTCTTATTTTAAAAAAATTATACTGTACCTTGAATTCACAGGACCCCTTGGGAATATTCAAGAAGTCAATTCTAGAATGCCTTTATAATGGGAAAGAACTCATTTAAATCGTCAAGAAGATGGGCCAAGCTGCTTCACAAACACACACACAAAACACACACACAAGCACACAAACGAATGCACACACGCCCATACACACACCTCCACACATACACACATACACACACACACACACACGCAATATAGATTTCACATTCCGAGTTGGGGCGCAGAGGTAAAAGCGTTAGAAAAGATTACAGGCCCAGACCTCAGCAGCCCCACCCAATCGGCCGCTCAGCACAGCGTATATATCGGTTGCCAAGGGAACACTTTTGAGCAATATTGTTCCGCGAGTGTGCGACCCCTCTCTCTTTTTTTCTCATTTCTTCTTTTTTGTGAAGCAATCTATCACGCGGAAACTGCAAGCGTGCAGTCTCTGTCTCGCTAACTTATAAGAGGGAGCCATTCATTGGAAATTGATCTCCAGAGTCTCATTACTTCTGGAATAAAAAATAAAAAAAATAAAAAATAAATAAATAAATAAAAAAACCACACACTTTCCACGCTGTATTCCATATTAAAAACAAATATGTGTTCCTCATAAATGCCGTGCCTCCAGGGTTTGGAGATGTACTGTTTTAGATCTAATAGGTGCAGCATTCCTTATGCACGGGGGGAAAAAAACGCAGTGTTTATTCCTGTTAATTGGCGAAGTTTGTGCTTTACACCAGAGCCCTCGCAGCTTTCGCACGGACGCCCTGATGGTTATTCTTCCGTTGCTTTTAAATAATAACACCGGCGGGATGAAAGCAGTCGGGAAAAAAACGAAAAAAAAAAAAAAAAACGTTCTGATGGCTCAATCCCCACTTGTCAGAAAAATCCCCACCGCGGCAGTGGAAGGGGGGGGGGGGAGAAAAAAAACCCCAGGGAAATGCTGATTACTGCCAACCCCTCCCGCGAAGATCGCCGTGGCTGCCTGCCCAGGGTTCAAATTAAAAACCGCAAATCTTCAGCCAGCACACCAAAAGACCCCCCCCCCCCCCCTCCACCCCCCCCTCCCCCCCACCACACTGGATTTTTGAACTTAATCCAGCCCTGCGTTGCAGGCTTTTCGATTTTCTCCAAATTCCAAACTGAGGATTTGTCGTTCCTGTCTTCAGCATCAGCAGTGTGATGGGGAGACTGTGCTGAGGGAGGATGCGCAGTTTCGGGTGGCAGTTGAAGATTGTGATTCGAACCAGAAAGAAAATCGTAGATTTTTTTTTTTGTCACAGCCGGTCCTTTTGGTGGTCCTTAGTGCGTGGATGAGCCCCAGAGCCCGATTTCAAGGCCGGACCGAAGCCAGCGCCGACTGCGGCCAGCACGGTTTGAGATGCCGTTATCCCATCATGCACCAGGGACCGCCCCCCCCCCCCCCCCTCCCCGGGTTGATCAGACACCCGCGAGACTGCCCGTTAAACTGCATGTGAAGCGTCATCCTCTGACTCGTGTCTGTGCGGGTCCGTCTGTGCAGAACCGCAGTGCTGGTAAGACGCAGTAGCTGGCGTGTCATGATTTGGAGAACAACACATGCCGCCGTCTGTACTCTCCTGAAACCATAGCAGAGGTAGCAGCAATACGTGCTACTGATTTAACAAGCTACCGAGGAAAAAACATCAATCCTATTTACTGAATATATATACAGTATATATATATATATATATATATATATGTGTGTGTGTGTGTGAGTGCACACTCCACCTGCACTCACATCCACGCACACACACACTCACACAGGCACACACACACACACACACAAGCACACACGCACACGCACAAGCACAAGCACACAAAACCCCATTTCCGTTTCTCTCCCTGTCTCCATCTCTCAGCCTCTCCATCTCTCCCCCCTCCGTTTAGGGCGACTCAGCAAACCCGGCCAGCTCTTGATTTCCTGCTTCCTGCATTCGCCGCTTATTCATCAGAGCGGCGGCTTCATGGGCAAGGGCTCATTCGGAACATTCCGGAAACCCTTCCATCCCTCAAGCACCGGAGGAACGCAAAAAAAATAAAAATAAAATAAATAAACAAAATAAAATACACAAATGGAGAAGGTTTCAGTTATTATTCCCCCCCCCTCCCCCTCCCTCCCTCCCTCCCTCCTCCCCTCCCTTTTCCAAAGTAGCGCTTTCACAGTACAAATGAGATTTTTTTTTCGCTTTGTTTATTTATACTTTGTGTGAGGTGAAGAAAAAAAAGAAGTAATGTTTGTTCCGTAAATGGGCCGTGTTTGCTGGCTTACTCCTCCTCCAGTCTCCCCATCTGTTCCGGGTCGGGCGGTGCCACTGTGTTGCTCCTCTGTTTAATTGCGGGGCCCGGCTGGAAATGCAGATGTTTGATCTACGCTCTGCAGGGGAAGTTCACAGCAACCTGTCCGCAAAGATTAAGGCACGGAGAGTTATAACAACAACTTAAACAGTGTTACTTTTACTTTAAAACAACTGCTTTCTTGACAGAAATAGATCTTCTCTTTACAGAAACTAATATCATGTTATATATATATATATATATATATATATATATATATATATATATATATATGTATAGGGGTCACATCTCTCATATTTCCCAATATATTGTCATTTAAATATATTGTATTTCAAAATATTTCCTGAATATTTATATTCTATTCCTGTGAGGGTTGGTTTTTGAAAGTATTTTTTTAAATGGTAAAGTTCAGTTGGAAGGCTCTGGGCCGGCAATGCAGGGACCGCAGGGTGGTGTGTTGTTGCATACAGGCTGCTGAGGTGTGCAGGGTGTAACATCAACAACCTCCCTGACCCCCCCTGACCTACCACCTCGCCGCTCCGCTCCGCCACCCCGCTTCACCCCGCCACCAGGGGTTCATGCTCTCTGGCTCTTCTGTCCCGCGCCTAGTGACAATCGCCGTGGAGACCACCTGAGAGGTTTTCAGCAGCTGGCCCGCGGGGGCCCACTGTCTGACAGAAAAATGCTCTGGGGAGGGTTGCCCGGCTGGAGTCGGGCCGGAGGGGGGGGGGGGGGGGATTTTAGGCCAGTAAGACACTTGTGGGACGTGTGAAGCACCACAGGGCTGGGGTACGGGGTGCAAGCGGGCCGCTCGCTGAGCATCGATAAAACAGCGGAGGATAAAAAAAGAAATACAATTTTGTTTTAAAACAGCATCCAATGCCCAGAGGAAAAGGCGTTTTTTTTAAATTATTTTTTTATAATTGCTTTCAAATGACAGGATACAGAGGAGAGAAAGAGAATAACCACTAGGACATACATATATGCTTTTCTCCCATAGGGGTTGCTGATTGGTTGGCTGGGAAACGAGTGGGCACAGTGACTTGAATGCATAGTGCGCAGTGATTGGTCAGATGACCAATTTGTCATCGTGCTCTCCTCCTCCTGAAGGTCCTTTTTGAAGGCCGCTTCTCTTTCTTTCTCATTTTTAGAGCGAAACTGAAATGGCTTCCTGTTCCCTTCACTCCGAGGGCCATTACCTGCATCGGGCCGAAGGCCACCTTCGCTATCGCTTGGTCGGGTTGCCAGGTTTGCTGTCGTTCACCTTTTATCGTGACCTCCGGCGATGCTGTTGTGATTCCCCCCCCCTCCTCCCGAACTTCCCCCCCTTTGCTAAATAAAAAGAAAAAATCAGGCGTAAGGAAGTTGTTGGAAAGCTGCTTTTCTCCGCGTGGGAAGCCAGGGAACCGATAGGAAGATGGAGAGCAGGTGCTGTGTGGGCGAGGGGGAGGAGGGGGTGGTGGCGGGGGGGGGGGGGGATCTTACGTCCCCCACTGGGGATTTTTCACTGAGAGAGCAACAGGAGAGACCTCCCAGTCACCCAGCACCCCGCACTAACAATGGGAAGTGGAACAGGAGAGACCTCCCAGTCACCCAGCACCCCGCACTAACAATGGGAAGTGGAATAGGAGAGACCTCCCAGTCACCCAGCACCCCGCACTAACAATGGGAAGTGGAACAGGAGAGACCTCCCAGTCACCCAGCACCCCGCACTAACAATGGGAAGTGGAATAGGAGAGACCTCCCAGTCACCCAGCACCCCGCACTAACAATGGGAAGTGGAACAGGAGAGACCTCCCAGTCACCCAGCACCCCGCACTAACAATGGGAAGTGGAACAGGAGAGACCTCCCAGTCACCCAGCACCCCGCACTAACAATGGGAAGTGGAATAGGAGAGACCTCCCAGTCACCCAGCACCCCGCACTAACAATGGGAAGTGGAACAGGAGAGACTTCCCAGTCACCCAGCACCCCACACTAACAATGGGAAGTGGAACAGGAGAGACCTCCCAGTCACCCAGCACCCCGCACTAACAATGGGAAGCAGACCACCATAGACCGGGGGAACAAAACCCCCGACCGGCATTTGGGGTCGGGTCTGATGAACCAAGGCTATGAACCAAGACCAAAAGAGCCACTGGCGCTGGCCCAATTGTGACGGCAAAAAAGAAAAAATAAATTTTCTGTCCACTGCTTCAACAACTTAGATATAAACCTTTATTTGACTAGGAAGTCACACTGAGATTAAAACCTCTTTTACAAGTGAGACCTTATCCAAGACAGGGCCAAAGCAGTATAAAACAGCATACAAAAACAACAACAATGGCAACAGTAGCACACAGAACCAAACAACCAACATGATAAAATACATAAACTGAAACAGTGTTAAATAAGTTCGGTGTTTAAAACAAGAACAGGTCACAGACAAAATATCAATTATCCATCAAAACTTGCAGTCCTGTAGAAAGCCAACCTAACGCTGAAAAAGTTAGAGACCAGCGCTTGGCGTGTGACGATGCAGCTGGCAGCACTGTCGCCTCACAGCGAGAAGGCGCTGGGTCTGAACGCGAGTTTGCGATGTTCCCCCCCGTGAGTTTTCCCCCTAGGGTACTGCCGCTTCCTCCTACGGTCCTCCTAGGTTCTCAGCTAGCCTCGGCTAAGTGGAGGCTCTGAACTGCCGATAGGCGTGAGCTTTCGAGTGAATGGTCTGTGCCCTGTGTGTGGTGTATTCCTGCCTCTCGCCCAATGCATGCTGGGATAGGCTCCAGCCCCCCCCCCCCCCCCCCCCCCCCCCCCCGTGACCCTAATCAGGAGTAAGTGGGTTCGATAATGGTGCCTGTGCTTCCTCTCAGCTCAAGCATCTATGGTTGGAGACAACGTGCTCCCTCTATTGAGCCGCGCTGAGTTGCCTTTTATTCGTTTTTATCCTTGAAAGGTATGATTATTTTTGCTCTTTCGCAGGAGTATTTTTGCACGTTCTTCTAAGGGGGGGGGGGAAACTCCAGGGGTTTGTTCTGTGGGCACAAAGCAAAGCAAGGTCTGGCGCGCGGTGTACAGCGCCAGTAATTATGTGCTCCGTCCTAGTTTCAATTACATCTGCCTCCTTTAATTCTGGCCTTCTCCTTTGACCCCTGTTTGTCCTCTTGGCCTTCTGCTGAGTTTCTATCGAGCATTTCAGCATTACTCGCTGAAATGAAAAGGGGCTATGATAATGGCATATGCAACAAAGTTACTGGTAACTACAAAACAAGATGGAAAAAAATGATATTTGCTTGGTTTTTTTTTGTTTGGATGGAAGAGGTTGTGTAAAAAAAAAAAGAAGTGTCCTTCAAAGAGAGAAGTGAGCCAATAAAATAATCGTTTAAAAAAATATGACAGATGAAGTGAAGCAGGAGAGGGGAGAGGAAGGAGAACGTGGAGGTTGCGTATACACTTCCGTGCGTCCATGGTTGGGTGATCAAAGTTTGTTTTGGGAGTTTGGCCGGAGGTAAGCCATCGTTCATTTAAATAATACGCAATACTTCGGAGGTACTGTTCGCCTCATTACTGTCGAGGGGATCTAATTTATAGCCCAGCATTGTGGCATAGCAGGTAGTGGTCGGGTCTCACGGCCTGGACAAATGGCAGCTTCTCTGTGGGATTTACCTGCGCAAGTAACATTGGAATGAACCTAAATATTTTTTCACTTGAGGAAACCTGTGATATATAGGGGTAACAATTTGTGAAGTAAAATTTTAGGTTTATCCAACGAAGCATTTTAGGTTTTTAAATTTTTTGGTTTATCCAACGAAGCTTTTTTCTTTTTCAGTGTACCCGAAACTTAACAGCTTAACTGCATTGTTAAAATATTAATGATGTGTGGGCCCTGCAATGGATTGGCGATCTGTCAAGGGTGTATTCCTGCCTCTTACCCAATGCATGCTGGGATAGGTTCCAGCCCCTGACCAGGAACAAGCGGCCTAAGACAATGGATTGATGAATGGATCTATCAATATAGTGCCCTGTTTGTGCAGTTCAGTGTTATCTACACAAGGCATTTTTGTACCAGCATGAAGGAAGCAGAAAGATTTCATAAATAAAATACCATTTCATTATTATTTATCACCAATATCATACCATGTTGGTTTATTTTTTATTATTGAAAGCACAAAATTAACTCACCTGTGAAATGGTCTGTAGAATGGAGATGGAGGATTAAAATTCCATTATTACTGACAGGTGGATTTTAAAGTCATTGTTACTCTATAATCATAGATTAGCATATTCCTTTAATATATTTTTTCGATGGAACATCACAAAAACATATTTAATTAATGAGATGATAAACATTCTTTTGTAGCTCAAAAAATCTATTTCAAAGAGAAAGACCCCCTTTGAATAATTAATGCTGATTGATGTATGTGTTTGAAAGCGAGAAAAACCTTTTTAATGCACTGTAATTATGCTAAATTAATAATAACCTGCACATGGAAATGAAAACCAAAACAAAAACAAAAACAACAGCAATAATAATAATAACAACAACAACAATAATAACAATAATAATAATTCCATTGTTTAGTGATTGCCTCCTTTATACGTTTCAATATAGTCATACTGAAAGCCAACTTTTATTTCTGGAACTGGATAACCGTTCGAAAAATAAAATCTTCCTGCAATGAGAAATATCTATCTTATTGTTCCTCATTAAAAAAAAAATAAAAAAAAAAAAATAATAATAATAATAATAATAATAATAATAATAATTCTTCCCCTCTCAAACCCCTGTTTCTCGGTTTCTCTGAGAAGCAAGCTTCTCGCTCAATGACAGTGACCTCGAGCAGACTTCGAGCAGCTTGGGCTCTGGGGAGACGGGGGTTGTTAAGAATGATTACTCTTTCATAATAATGAACTGAAGAGAGGCCTGCCGGCCCCTCAGTACGTTAACGTGGCAATCAAGCACAAAGGCTGACACGCTACGCTCCCTTCTCCGTTTCCCCCCTTTTTTCGGGATCGGATTCGGGGTCTGAGAGCCGCTGGCGAGAACCCCCCCCCCCCCCCCCCAAAAAAAAACACCTACAGTATTAAGCCGGTTATTTAGCTGCTTTATCGCTCATTGTTCCGTTAGCCAATCCGGTTTCTCCCCAGCCCGTAGACGGGTGAAATGAGTGTGATTACAGACGCCGCGGGGCTGGCTGCTCGCGCTGATTCGCAAGCCCGATGTGGAGCGTGAGCCCGAAACGGATTAGCAGAGAATACCTTTCTGCAGCGGCCTCTCCCTGGAGAAAACACACGTGGGGGGGGGGGGGGGGGGGGGTTAATATAAACGGGGGGGTGGGAATACACACGTGGGGGGGGGGGGGTATACGCGGGGGGGGGATACACACGCGGGGACGTTGAAGTTGGGAGTGCGCTCCAGGCTTGTCAGGTCCACTGTTGGAGACGTGCGGGGGGAGGGGGATTGCTATAGCAACCCGCCAACCCCCCTACACCCAGACCCACGCCCCCCCCCCCAAAAAAAAAAACCAAACAAACAAAATAAAAACCGATCTAGATTCTGCTTCATTTATGGAGACAAGTTAGCACGTTAGCATGCGAATGTCCCCGGCAGGATGTGACATCAGCCGTGGAGAAGTGATATGTTTGCGATAGGCTCCCTCGTCCTGCAGAACTAGCCGTTTCAAACAGGGACGCCTTCCTCCCTTCCCTCAGACTGCTCGTCCGTAGGGGCTCACAAACAACATAAGACATGTTTTTTATGACATACATATATAAGACATTAAGACTTTCAATTAGTGATGTCAACTGAATGTCATAGATTAGGCATTAAACTGTTGTGTTTGTGTTTCCTCAGGACCTAATTGTAGATAAAGGGAACTACCACACACTCCAACGATAAATTCAAAAAGAAGGACATCCGCACAAATTTTTCCCTTTGCAAATTTCACAAACATTTATTAACATTTGAGCTTTCGATCAAAGACCACACAGGTGCAAAGCTTTTATAGCCTATTATCGTGGCTATGCGGGGAGGAACACTCATTTTAGAAAGCAGCTGTGGTAATAAGCTTCAAATTAAGTCCCCCTTTTTCTATTTCTTGTACCTCATTCTATTTTTTTCAGACAATAGACTGTTCTGCCATTCATGACAACCCAGCCTGATATCCTGCCGGAGTACCCTTGAGCATGGTACTTAACCTGAATTGCTTCAGTATATGTCCAGCTGTATAATTGGATGCAATGTAAAATGCTATGTAAAAAAAAAAAAAAAAAAAAAGTTGGGCAAGTCGCTCTGGATAAGTGTCTGCTAAATGCCTGTAATGTAATGTAATGAAATCACATTGTCTCTCTCGAAGGTGATGGCCTAAAAGGAGACAGGTGGGAGTGCTTGAGAACAACCTGTGAAGATACGATTTTGGGTGGTTGAATTTGAGGACAGCTAGTGGTGACAGTATTTTAATGGTAGTGGGAGTTTTTAAGAACAGCCAGTGATGAGGGTATTGTGTTGGAGTGAAAGTATTTTAGAACAGCCAGTGATGATGGTATTGTGTTGGGTTGGAAGTATCCCATGATGAGGGTATTGTGTTGGGGTGGAAGTATCCAGTGATGATGGTATTGTGTTGGGGTGGACGTATCCAGTGATGATGGTATTGTGTTGGGGTGGACGTATCCAGTGATGATGGTATTGTGTTGGGGTAGGAGTACTTTAGAACAGCCAGTGGTGATGGTATTGTGTTGGACTGGGTGTATTTGCGAACAGCCAGTGATGATGGTATTGTGTTGGGCTGGGTGTATTTGCGAACAGGCAGTGATGATGGTATTGTGTTGGGTTGGGTGTATTTGAGAACAGCCAGTGATGATGGTATTGTGTTGGGGTGGACGTATCCAGTGATGATGGTATTGTGTTGGGCTGGACGTATCCAGTGATGATGGTATTGTGTTGGGCTGGATGTAACCAGTGATGATGGTATTGTGTTGGGCTGGGTGTATCTGGGAACAGCCAGTGATAATGGTATTGTGTTGGGCTGGGTGTATCTGGGAACAGCCAGTGATGATGGTATTGTGTTGGGTTGGGTGTATTTGAGAACAGCCAGTGATGATGGTATTGTGTTGGGGTGGACGTATCCAGTGATGATGGTATTGTGTTGGGCTGGACGTATCCAGTGATGATGGTATTGTGTTGGGTTGGGTGTATCTGGGAACAGCCAGTGATGGTGGTATTGTGTTGGGCTGGGTGTATCTGGGAACAGCCAGTGATGATGGTATTGTGTTGGGCTGGGTGTATCTGGGAACAGCCAGTGATGATGGTATTGTGTTGGGCTGGGTGTATTTGAGAACAGCCAGTGATGATGGTATTGTGCTGGGTTGGGTGTATGTGAGAACAGCCAGTGATGATGGCATTGTGTTGGGCTGGGTGTATGTGAGAACAGCCAGTGATGATGGTATTGTGTTGGGCTGGGTGTATTTGAGAACAGCCAGTGATGATGGTATTGTGTTGGGCTGGGTGTATTTGGGAACAGCCAGTGATGATGGTATTGTGTTGGGCTGGGTGTATCTGGGAACAGCCAGTGATGATGGTATTGTGTTGGACTGGGTGTATCTGGGAACAGCCAGTGATGATGGTATTGTGTTGGGCTGGGTGTATTTGAGAACAGCCAGTGATGATGGTATTGTGCTGGGTTGGGTGTATTTGAGAACAGCCAGTGATGATGGCATTGTGTTGGGCTGGGTGTATGTGAGAACAGCCAGTGATGATGGTATTGTGTTGGGCTGGGTGTATTTGAGAACAGCCAGTGATGATGGTATTGTGTTGGGCTGGGTGTATTTGGGAACAGCCAGTGATGATGGTATTGTGTTGGGCTGGGTGTATCTGGGAACAGCCAGTGATGATGGTATTGTGTTGGGCTGGACGTATCCAGTGATGATGGCATTGTGTTGGGCTGGGTGTATCTGAGAACAGCCAGTGATGATGGTATTGTGTTGGGCTGGGTGTATCTGGGAACAGCCAGTGATGATGGTATTGTGTTGGGCTGGGTATATGTGAGAACAGCCAGTGATGATGGTATTGTGTTGGGCTGGGTGTATCTGGGAACAGCCAGTGATGATGGTATTGTGTTGGGCTGGGTGTATGTGAGAACAGCCAGTGATGATGGTATTGTGTTGGGCTGGACGTATCCAGTGATGATGGTATTGTGTTGGGCTGGGTGTATGTGAGAACAGCCAGTGTAGACAGCATGGCTCGCAGCCAGTCACTTTGATCTGCCGTCCGTCTTGTCGGGTCCCCCTCAGAAGAATCAATGAGGAGTGAATCATTCTGTCGATGAAAGTGCACAAGCTCACAAAATCAACCGCAATGGAAACAATTTAAACAAATCAAGAGACGCGTTTAAAACTTCCCCCTGATTTTCGGTGGTTGTCGTCGTTATTGACCTACTCTTATCGTTGAACGAAAATCCCCAAATGAACTCGATTAACAAAAAAGGCTTCCTGTCCTTTCCTCGGGTAATGGGGTAAAACAGGAGCGGGTTTTTTACGAGCCCGGGGCTCAAGTTGGGCCGGTTTGCAGCTGGGAATCGTCAGCAGGTGCGAAGGAAAGAGCGACGCCAGAAGCTGGGCAGCAGCGTGGCACAACGCTCAGGCGGAGCTGGGCTTACAGCTGCAGGTTTATAGGTTTAGTTTCCGAGGTATTGCACCCTTGTCCAAGGTACTTAACCTGAATTGCTTCTGTACACAGTAAAATGTTCAGTGCTAAATCAACTTCTTCAATAGAGCACATAGGGTCCCAACTGGACTCTGGAATATGCTGTTGTTGGTTAGAGGTGAATTAACTCTGGATATTTTACATTCTGCCACATGATTTGATTGTAAGTGAAATTAATGTAGTACTGTGTACTTTGCTCTGGGTAAGCGCGTCATCTAAATACGATAAATGCTTTAAATAATGGAGAAATACTTCAGTTCAGAGACGGGGATACTGCAATGGGGATAAGAGGTATTAGACCAGGTTCTTTTTTTCTTTCAGGCCTGAAGAAAGCATTTGTTTCAGATCTGGAGATGTGCAGTCATTTTCAGGGAAAAACAAAAAGAAAATGACCAGTGTCTTAGTGAGAAAAAAAAAACAGGCTAAGTTAGGCAAAATGTGAAAGTTTGTCAGTCCAAAGAAGGTGTCATGATGATGAAGGCTTGCCCCCCCTTCCCCGCCCACAACCGCACCCCCCTCAGCCACCCCCCAAATTGCCTATGTTTCTCCGGCACCCAGCTACACTATAGTGCTGAGACCCCAGACAGTAACAAGCAGCAACCTGATTCTTTTTTTGTTTTTCAGTTTTGTTTTATTTGTGTCTGAAGAGATTAGAAATGGCCAGATTGTCTGTAAACACAGGCACCTATTTTAAAAGAAATTTTTCTTTTTTCATCCCCCTCATTATTTCAGATTTAAGTCCCGGAATGTCGAGTCCCCGGTGTACCATGTCCATGTTTTTTTGGGGGGGAATAATGTCAGTGAAGTTAATTTTTTTTTTTTTTTCACGCAGTTTTAAATTTTAATGATAATCCATTTACAGGATAAACTCCAACAGGAGGCTCTGTGCCACTGAGCCGCATCCCACAGTAAGCTGGAACCGTCTAAAAAAAACCCCCCAAAAAAACAAGAAAGGGTTTTGTTTCTGCCCCCCCCCCCCCCCTCCCCTCACACACAAAAAAAAAAGCTTTACATTTGAATTTGTAAAATGGTCCATTAGGGGACCTCTGTGGCTCCTCTCGTTTAATGGACTCATTAAAAAACGTTGTTTATCTCATTTTGTGTGAATAAAAGGAGACAAAAGAGGTTAAAATGGGCTTCTGTAGCCTCGGCTGCCGCCTGAGAATTAATTAAGGGGGAAGATCAAAGCAACGAGCGTCCGTGTATCTACAGAGAACTTTTAAAAGGCCAAATATGAGACACCTTCAAGATATTTATCTCTCTCTTTCTATCCCTCTCTCTCTTTCCCTCTTCCATTCCCCTGCTCTCTTTCTCTTTCTCTCTCTCTCTCCCTCTCTTGCTCTCTCCCTCTCTCTCTCTCCCCCTTTCTACCTCTCTCTCTTTCTTTCTCACTTCCTCCCCCCCCCCTCCCTCTCTTTCTCCCTCCCCCCGTCTCTCTCTCTCTGTCTCTGCCTTTATTGAGTCCTGTCTGCTGTGGCCCTTGTCAAGGCCTCAATGGTATGACCAATCCCCTGCACCCCACCCCCCCCCCATCAAATGTATGTTCCCCATCCCCATGCTGTCCATTTAAATATAATTCAGATTTAAATGGCCTTATTAGCATTACACCATTATTGTTTGTAGAGCCAAAAAGCACAATGTAGCATCAATGATGAAAAATCACAACTGACATATTAAATATTTATACCAAGTAAAAAAAAAAAAATACATGCAGACAAACACACACGCACGCACACACGCACATACACTATGCCTCTCTCTCTCTCATCATCCTTATTTCGAAATTCCTCATTCCTCCTAACTGAACTGAAATTGCATTTTTGATGTAAAGGTATGCGTACTGTAAAATTAACATTCCACCCCCCCCCCCCAATTTCAGAACCTCATTCATGTTTGATTACCTAGATTGCCGGCATACGTCCGTGGCACTTAACCATTCCACGGTACTCTCTGCCGATCGGTCGCGAAATTGTCTCCCTCGTTCCCGAGTCCCGCGGTGGACAGCGATGTTCGCACGCCGGCTTTCATGTGCCGTCCGTGGTGGCGCGCGCGTTGTTTTATGGACGCCGTCCTCAAAGCAAACCGAAATCTAAGAGTTTTCTCTCAGAAATTCCGTTTCATGTTGGAAAAAATTGTGATCTTCAAAGAGAGATTAAGCACTCTGATTATATTATATTATATTGTATTAAAAATATCTTTTTTTATTTTTTAAATCAGCTTTTAAGTGTTGGCAGCAGTTACCTTCACTAAACTGAGCTTTTAGTCTGCGTGTGTAACTCGGTAAAGCGGCATGCTGTATGCTCATATTATGGGTTTATTATTCATATATCCAACTGTTTTACTTCTGTAAAAAAAAATTTAAAAATCATGTTGTATAATTGTCCATTTTAGGTTTGGTACCTTTATAATTAATTTTAATGCAAATGACTAACTGTGGTTAAGGACTGGAAATTAGTCTTGGTTATAAACATATGACGCACATCCGTTTCAGGTTTTTAATTTGAATGACTGTTAAATTGCATTGTTGAAAGCAGTATTCTAGTGCCTGAGTTTTCAACACACGGTCTGTGGATTTTAACCTTACAACCCACCTCCCCTCTCCTCCCCTTTCCTCCCCTTCCCTCCCCCAGTTGCAATCTTTAACCTTCACCAAAGAACACACGGTACACAGCAAAATCTTCAGTGTAAAACAGACACAATATTTTTTTTACACTAATAGCGTCCCCTTTCAACTCTGTTAAAGTCAATTTAACACTGCTGGAGCAGATTTAGCACTAGTAATTTCGCTGTGTGCACATTGTCAGAGTCGTATCTGCTGAGAAATAAAGTGGGAACTGCGTCCCGCCAGAGTTTTTCACTGACTCACCCGCCCGCATGTGCAATAAGCAATAATACTTTTTTTTTTTAAGTTCAATTCGCAAAAAAAGAATAATTTATGCTAAAGAGCTAATTGAACTGCCAAACAAAAGCAATGATTACAGCTGGTCGCAATTCCTACAGAGAGGTGCCATCAAAGAGCCCCTTCAAAGTGAAGCATTGTGGGTCCCTCTGGTTACCCCCCCCCCCTTTCCCCCCCTCCCCCCCCCCAAAAAAAGAAACAAGGACACGGCAGAACAAATTCAAAACGAAGTCGCGAAAGCGAAATTCAGCGGGAGAGAAACGAAAGTCTTTATTAAACGAACTTGACAAACCCCCCCCCCCCCCCCCCCTCACCTGAGGGAGAGCGGTCTGAGGAGAGGAATTCAATCACGCGTGGAAATTAAGACTTTCGGCATAATGAGGTAATCAACGGCAACCGGGGGGAGGGGGAGAAACTGCTGGCGCACAGCCAGGAACGGAAAGAACGGCTTTTTTTTTTTCTTTTTTTTTACTCGCGGTGTTTTCCGTGAGAGCGGTCGTCGTCGAACAGGTGGGACACCTGGCACCTGAGGAACAGACACCGTCAGAGCGGCAGGTGTGTTCCTCTCGGCAGGCAGGTCAGGTGACTGGAGGTTTGTGTGGGGGAGGAGGGAGGAGGGAGGAGGGAGGGGGGGGGGGGTTGATGTGTTAAAATGCTGAACCCAGAATAATTTAATAACTTGTTGTTCAGTCAGCTGAACACCTGTCATTTCTCGGAAATATCCTCTCGCCTTTTAGTAAGCTGACAGTTTTTATTTTATTTTATTTTATTTTGTAGAATGTACAGCTGCCACGGTCAATTCTGTAATCGCACATTATTACATTTGCTTCTCCTTGACAACTGCTGGGTTACTGATGTTGTGTCGGTGATCCTTTAATTATTTATTTTTCATTAATAGCGCTGCATAATTAGAAATGCCATGCGTTAATTAGGCCTATATTCATTCAGTGTTTGCCCTGAATACTGACTTACATGCGTGCCATTTGTTCGTTTTTAAAAAAAAAACAAAACCGTGGTTTGAAGACTTCAGCGATCACCAATAATAACCTGCCAGACTGTTTTGACACAAACTGTGTTCGTGACAAATTGAAGCTCTCGCTCACGTTTCTTCGTCAAAGTTCAGAACAGAGAGGGAGAAACTCAAGGGCTGTAGAGTCAGTTCATTAACGTTGCAACCATTTAGCAGACGCGAGTGACTTACAAATTTCTTCGCATTGCATTTACACTGCATCCATTTATATAGCTGGATATATACTGAAGCAGAATGCAGGTTAAGTACCTTGCTCAAGGTTACAAAGGCAGTGCCCCACTCGGGAATCGAACCTGTGACCATTAGGTTACAGGCCCAGTTCCTTACCCGTTATGCTACACTGCTGCCGATTCCCAGCTCTGGTGCTGCCGTTTCGTCCTTGGGCAAGGTAATTAACCGCTTAAGGTGTATGACCGATTGTCTGGCAGTCGGAGGGTTGCCGGTTCAAACCCCGCCCTGGGCATGTCGAAGTGTTCTTGAGCAAGACACCTAACCTCTAACTGCTCTGGCGAATGAGAGGCATCAATTGTAAAGCGCTTTGGATAAAAGCGCTAAATAAATGCAGTCCATTTACCATGATCACAAACATGTGACTAGAATGTTGTTAACTGAACATTCTAATGCTGATGTCACAATCACTACTGGTGACTGAAAGCAATGGAGTTCCAGAAGAATGACTTTGAAAGATGAACATTCCTAGGAACCAACTCTTCAAAGGGCTATTCACATCAATTTCTTTGGTAAAAAAAATACAAAAAAACATCATTTTGTATGTATTCTGCACACCTGAATGTAAAAAAAATGTCATCTGTATAAGTTACTCATAGGAACATCTGCTAAACGTTGAAATCAAATGGAAATTAACGCTTGGAACAGATTGCCAGGTCATGTAGGAGAGGCAAGGACCCTTTGGGTTTTCTTCTCTGAGGCTGATGCAGTACTTGATGCTCTCTAGTTAGTCAGTAATTGGCAAATATAGATGGGCTGAATGGTCTCCTCTCATCATTTTTTGTTTGTATGTTTTTTAATTTAAATTTTTGAGTTTCACATCCTGAATATCCATATGGATACAGGAAATTAAATCGACGTGCGACGTGTTACTGCTGGCTGAGAATAGCTGCTAAGCTGTGACTTTGACCCGTTGCGAGCGCTTTGTGATTCTCAGGTGTTTGTTGTTTGTTTTCAGGCACTAATGAAGCCCAAGCCTTTTCGCGAATCCGCCTCTTGGGTTGTTTTTTTTTTTTTTTTTTTTTGCTAAAAATAAATGTAGAATCTCAGTGCCCTTTGGAAACGTCGATGAAATATCGCCTTGTCAGAAGCAGGACGGACGATTAACCATAAAAAAAGTGATCTTGCCAATAAAGCTGATGATTTGAATGCATCGTCGGCTGATTTTCCATTGGCTTATTTCCCAGCATGCAGTTTTGTTATAACAACTAGTGCTGGGACCTGTACTTCTGAAGGGGGAATGGTAGGAATGTTTCTATAATGTTCAGCTCATTACTCAGTGGTGTACTTTAAAGGACCCCTTTATGTGAAACAAAAGCAATTATTTACTCAAGACAAGTGCGAGCAAGCTGTTCGTAATGCTATAATTCAGTGTGGGGTTATGCATATAGCACAGTGCTAAATATGGGAATGCACACTCGTGTAATGTGCCTGTGTGCAAGCATAAAATACACAAAGCCGTCCACAGTAGCCTTCAGTAGCTCCTGCATCCAGCGATGTGAACGACGTAAAGATCACAAAAGCTAGCTTCCTAATGGTGAGCAAACTGTGGCCACCCCAAACAGTAGGGCCTATGAAAAGGAAATTAAATTACCAAACTACAGGCCACACACAGTACTACAGGAGTGAAAATAGCTATTTCACACCCAACAGCCACACACAGTACTACAGGAGAACCCATTTACTATTTCACATTCTACAGGCCACACACAGTACTACAGGGGAGCCCATTGACTATTTCACACCCTACAGGCCACACACAGTACTACAGGAGAGCCCATTGACTATTTCACATCCTACTGGCCACACAGCACTACAGGAGAGCCCAGTGACTATTTCACACCCTACTGGCCACACAGTACTACAGGAGAGCCCAGTGACTATTTCACACCCTACTGGCTACACAGTACTACAGGAGAGCACAGTGATTATTTCACACCCTACTGGCTACACAGTACTGCAGGAGAGTCTTAATCAGAGACGATGAACACTGGTAGCCTTTGGGCGCCTGGTACGTCAAGTTGTGATCTTAAAGCAGTGCTGCTCAAGGAGTAAAGCATTGCTTTTTTTTCACAGGGACAGAAAGACATTAAACGGCAGGACTCCATTACTCGTTATTTACGAGTACAACCTACGTTTGCAGTTTTATTACATTTCAGATTAAATTGTTGCAGTACATTAGTTAGGCCCCTGTTTTATAGCCAGTGAGCTAGCGCGTGTGTAATTTATACGGCTAGGCGTCAGCCTGCTCCACGCACCGAAGAACGGCTTGCTCATCTGACACGCTGGGCTAGCTGCACGCTTGATTCCGTCTCCTCATGTGTTCCCAGGGTGTTTTTTTTCGTGTGCATGGAATGCACTTCCTGGAGTTCAGAGTTCGGAGTTCAGAGTGCGGAGTTCAAAAAGAACGCTTCAGAAACAAAGCCACCACTAATCGCGTTAGAAAATCAAAAAACTTTGGGGGCTTCGGAGTACTTGTTGATGCCGTGACATATTTTAATTTTAACGGCCTTGGATTGCCAACGGGAAGCCTAAACACGCACAAACGTGCGAAGGAGAGACACAGCAGGAATGGCTTTGCGTTAGACTAGAACAGGGATATAGCTGGTTTGGGCATGTCGGAGAATTCATTATCTGTCAGTTAATTGCCATGGGAGGTTATTAAGGGTGAGACTTGGGAGAGGGGGGAAAAGAATGAACACTACTGAAAAATGTAAAAACATTTTCTAACTGTCTGACAGCGGTCTGTCAAATTCAGTGAGCAGCTTTCCCACCCTTTTGACATGTGCTACATGCCTCGATAGCAGCCATAGCTGAAGAAATTAAAAGGTCATTTCTTACGATAAACATAAATTAATTGGAAAAGCCCAATCATGAGTAAATCTGTGCATTCGCTGAATGAAGCTGACGTGTTAATTATTAATGGGCCTCTTTTAAATAAACATGTGCAGCAAACCCAGCTCTGTGCAAAGATCGTTATACACAGACACACACATGAACTCCCGCACGCACACACACACACACACACACACCCATACACACACAGACACACACGCACGCACACACACACACACACACACACCCATACACACACACGCACACACACACACACACGCACATGCACACGGACACACACACCCACACAGACAGACACAAACAGAGACACACACCCACACACACGCACACACACAAACACATACACGCACACACACATACACACACACACGCACACACACACCCATACACACACACACAGACACACACATGCACGCACGCACGCACACACACACACACACACACACACACGCACACACACACACACACGGACACACAGACAGACACATCCACACAGACAGACACACACAGAGACACACACCTACACACACAAACACACACACACACACAGACACACACCTACACACACACACACACACACACACAAACACACACACACACAGGCACACGCCAGTCCTTCCACTTCACCTTATCAATAAAGATGAGTGATAGGCTCCTGAGCTGTGGGAACTCTGTCCAGGGCCATCCATTACCCACTCAGCACAAGACCTGCAGAGTGTATTACAAGCCTGTCCTGTAATTGGGTTCAGATTACATCAGCACCCAGGGGGAACAAGCAGCGGAGAGAGAGAGAGAGAGAGGAAAATAGGCAGACAGAGAGGCAGAGAGAGAGAGAGCGAAAGAGTCAGAGCAAGAAAGAGAGCGACAGAGAGAGAGAAAGAGGCAGCGAGAGAGAGAGACAGAGAGGCAAAGAGAGAGAGAGAAAAATAGGCAGAGAGAGAAACAGAGAGGCAGAGAAAGAGCGAGAGTGAAAGAGTCAGAGCAAGAGAGAGAGAGAGAGAGAGAAAGAGGCAGCGAGAGAGAGAGAAATAGGCAGAGAGAGACAGAGAGAGAGAGAGAAAGCAAGAGAGTGCCACAGAGAGAGGGGAGAAAGACAAAGCGAGAGAAAGAGGAGCAGAGAGAGAGAGAGGGAAAGAGAGAAGAAGATGAATGGAGTGCATATCTGAAGTGACGTGCCTTGCCGTGACCACACCCATCTGTGACATAACCACGCCCATCTGTTCCATAACCACGCCCATCAGTTCCATAACCACGCCCATATCCAATCCAAAATTGTGCTGTCACAGTGTAATAAAACATGGCCAAACCGTGCCATACCACACCGTGGCTCAGCTAAAAATTGGGCTTTCACATTTCTTTACACTGTGACAACAGTGTAAACTGTGCTGCAGCCACGCCATAATCCAGATCATAACTGCGTTCGCATTTCTGTGGCTTGGCAAGGTGCTGCCTGTTCAGTCACTCTGAAAATGCAGAGAGGCGGTCACGTTGGCCGTTGCTGTACATTTGCAAATTGTGTTCATCGTGAAGCATGAAATTATATTATATTGCTATGCGAAGGACAGGAGTATTTTTTTTAAATCTTATTAAATTTTTTTTTTTTTTGTTTATTTCAGTGTTATTTCGTTTTAGCACAGCTACTGCTGTCTAGACTAGATAATCACTAGAGCTGCTAAATCGAAATCTGAATTTTTGTTACATGCATTGCCAGCTTGTCCCAGATGTGCTGTATAATAAATCACAGTTCCCTCTGATTCCTTTTGCATGGTTAGACACTTGCTGAATTTGGTCCAAATACACAGTAAAATGTTCAGTGTTGATGCAACTCTTACATATGGTACATATGGTCATAAGTACACATGCTCCCAGAGAAATTTTATGGTTCATTCAAAATCAATAACAAACCCATGTCCTAACCTTTCTTCAAGCTGCTGAACACAATCGTAAACCTGCCTCAACCCTCAGACTAACCGTTTCCCTAACCCTAACCCTAACCCCTACCCTAGCTGAACACTAGTTTGAGCCCTAAACCCTAATTGAAGCCATTGGTACCTTTAAAAACATCCAAAAACCAATTTAAAATGGATGGAAAAGAAGTTAAATATCATGAATACTTTAATACAAATGCAAAATAATAGGTTTGAGGTCATTAAAAACACAAAAATGTTTTCTTTTAAAAAATATGCATTCATTACACATACGGTCCCTATTGGACTCACACTTCACTCTGTTAGGGTTGAATCAACAGCGGACATTTTATTTTGCTGAAAGTTACTAGAGCAGTGTTTTACCCAGCATGCTTTGGGTCACGCGCACATCTTCTCTACTGCTGTTCCGTCCCTACCTGCCAGGTGTGGAGTGGGGCGGAGACAGATGCTTCACTGCTATGAGCCTCTGAAAAGCCCAGCTGAATGTTTACAGCAACACTGGAGATGAAGTGCCTTCCCAAGGGCAAAACAGCTTGGTGTTCCACCTTGGACAAGAATCTGTGTGTGTGTGTGTGTGTGTGTGCGTGCGTGCGTGTATGTGTGTGTGTGGACATGTATTACTATCTTCATGAGAACCAAATGTCCTCACAAGGATAGAAAGATGAGGAAAATTATACAAGGTGGGGACCTTTTGCTGGTCCCCACAAGTTCAAGAGGCTGTTTTAGGGTTAAGACTTACGGTTAGGGTTAGGGTTACAATTAGGTTAGGGTTAAGGTTAGGCATGTAGTGGTTGGGGTTAGGGTTAGAGTTAGAGGTTACGGAATGAATGTAAGTCAATGGGAAGTCCTCACAAGTATAGCAATACGAACATGCGTGTGGGTGTGTTTGTGCCTGTGTGTGTGTGTGCGCATGTATGTGTGTGTGTGTGTGTATGTGTGGGTGTGTGTATATGCGTGTGCACGTGTGTGTGTGTATGTGCTTGTGTGTGTACATGTGTGCGTATGCGTGTTTGTGTATGCGTGTGTGTGTGTGTGTTTATGCCTGTGTGTGTGTGTGTGTGTGTGTGTCACAGCGACTGGTAGAGTAATCCCTCTGGGTAGTCCAGGCTGCAGGAGGAACAGCTCCGTTTAGCTGATTCATTGCCTCACATGCTAATTCCAAGGTCATTAGACGCTGGAGCAGTCAGCCGGCTCCTGTAACCAGAACAGATTACACACAGGTGCGGTAAAAGCTAGGTAAGTGATGTCATCTGTCTTCGGGGGGGTCTAGGTCTCTGGCGTCCCGCTTGATTTAAGGGCCGCTGTTTAGGGGCGAGCGGTTTTTTCCCGTCCCGCCTTTAACACTCTGACAGCGCCAGCCGAAATAAACACGGCGTCTCTGTGACCGTGAAAGAGCGACTGTCAGTACAAGATGGTAAAAAAGGAAAAAAACAACGCCGGTCCATATGAACTGCTGATAAATATAATTTTGATGGAGAGTTGCCATCATTAAGATTCACCGTCACATTATCGATGACTGCCCCTATGTTTTTTTTTTTTTTTTTTCAGTCTTTGCCCAAGCCCCTCCCAGTGCACGCCCCATTCCGGTTCTGACCGGATAAAACCGGTTTTTATTTAGGCTGCGTTGCCGATCGGCAGCCGTGAGCGCCGGGCTCACGCACTCGTGACGCTGAACGCTGTCTGGGTGTTGATACCGCTACTTTACACCAGGCCGGCCAGCGGGGGGATGGGCCCCCCCTCTGCTGTACAGCCGGGTTCCTCTCGAAATTTCTTCCCATCAACAAAGTATTTTCTCACCAGTTTGAGGGTTTTCTCCCCACTGGAGAGTTTTCTTTTTTTTTTTTTTACCTCGTGTATTTGCTATTTGGTCGTTGAGTTTTCGTTTTTTGCTCTTTCCCCGCCCACTCTGCAAGGCATCTTTGTGACAGTTATTCGTCAAAAGCACCATACAGATCAAACTGATTTAAAAAAAAAAAATTGATAGCAGGATTAAGCCAGATTACTAGCCTTCAGCAGTTTTAGTATTCGGTTTGAGTGGGAGTGGCAATGTAGCACAACGCTTAGGGAACAGGCCGTACTGCTCTGGGGTAGCTGGTCTAGTTCCCAGACGGGCTGTTGCCTTTTTTGACACATGAGCAAGGTTCTCAAGCGGAATTCTTTCAGTAAATGCTCAGCTGTTTACGTGGATTGCATTTTTTTTTTTTTTTTAAACAATCCAATCATTGCAAGTTGCACTGGATAACAACATTATCTTAAATGCTTAAAATGTAAATTTCAACAAGTCGATCGTGTGTCACCCCACGGAACTGGCTCAGTCTGGATTTGATGACAGACCTCGAGTCCCATCCACGCACAAGAACCACGCCTTCACCAGATTACCCACCGAGCATCTCACTATTAAACCTTAAACACAATTTCTGTGGGCTCCTGTCTGGAAGTGCTGCCTGGATTTTTTTTTTTTAATCCTTGCTTCAGTATGAAGACTAGCGCTTTTATAAAGCCCAAAGCTATGCTTTAATTAATTCCCTTCTCAGCCTCCTCTCCATTTCAATATTAGCCCTCTCTCCATCATCCAGCTTATGTGGTGGGAGAAAAATTGTTATTCATTTTATTTGCCAATTTATTATTATTATTATTATTATTATTATTCAGGCTAAAATGGCTAAGCCAGTGATTGATTTCATGGCGCTTTTTTTTCTGCTGCAACTATGCTCAGATTCATAATATTGATCATAATATTGATCTTGCTGTGATTCTCTCAGAAGATAAAAAAAGCTACAGCAACCTTTTTCCCTCGTGTTGTCAAAACAAGTGGAAAATAGCGGCGATAGCAGCGAAGACTTATGGGCTCAAATTAAATCATGTTTAGCAAATCAAACTCGATTTCTGGTTCTTCCACTTCTTTTATTTCTTTTTTAAAATCTATTAGCACCCGGCCCTTTCTAAAAAGTCTACTTCTCCCGTACGTCATGGACAAAGTTTATGCAGCAGAAAATAAGTGTATGTTCCTGTTAGTGTTACTTAGAGTATATCATTCTCCAATTAACACTTTTTTTTTCATTAAAAGAGGATCACTTCTGAAAGATGATTTTTTTTTTTGCAGTAGAACTGTGACTGTGTTAGAACAGCTGTCTCCAGGGAGAATTTTTTATTTCTACCAGAGTAAGGGTCCAGTTTAAAGATTCAAACCCTTTAGTGTTTTGCTATATTTCACAAGACCACCCAAGTTAACAAGATCCCTGACTCTCCCATTGCCGAACACACACAGAATACACATACACACACACACACACACACACACAGGATACACACACATGCACACACACACACATACATGTACACACACCACGCACGCACACAGGATACACACACACGCACACACACACACACATACATGTACACACACCACACACGCACACAGGATACACACACACGCACACACACACACACACACACACACACACACACACACACCTATATACAAGCACACACCCACACAAACACACTCCCTCTCATGTCTTAATTAGTTTTAACATATACTTCAAAATTTTTGCTTCATATCTTTTCACATTTTTTCACATTTATTTCACATATATGCAGTTGGGTTTTCTGCAGAAAGGCGACAAGCTTAACAGCCCACAGCAGCCAGCCGTCCTGAGCGCGCGTTACGCAACGCCGTAACCATAGTTGCATTTCCACCGCTCCCGCTCGAGCGCTGTGCTTTTCCGCGGGGGGGTGGGGGTGGGGGGGGGGGGGACCAGCTGTCACCTGTGTCTGCAGGTAGAGGCGGGGGGGGGGGGGGGGGAGCGGAGACGGGTCTTGATTACCAGCCTTCCCTTATTTGGCTGGGACCTCTCTGCGGTTTTCCCCCTCCGTCGCTGTCCGTGGTGCTGAATCTCCCCCTCGGGTGACTGACGCCAGCAGAGTCTTGTGCTGCTGCCGCTGCTGCTGAGGAGAATCGCTTTTGATTGTGTCTTCCAGTAATGAACCGCCAGGGGAGATGTCAGAGGGAGGGAGGACGTGTCTGTGTGTGTGTGTGTGTGTGTGTGTGTGTGTGTGTGTGTGTGTGTGTGTGTGTATGTGTGTGTGTGTGCGTGTGTGTGTGTGTGTAGGAGTGTGTGTGTGTGTGTGTGTATGCGTGTGTGTGTGTGTGTGTAGGAGTGTGTGTGTGTGTGTGTGCGTGTGTGTGTGTATGCGTGTGTGTGTGTGTGTGTAGGAGTGTGTGTATGTGTGTATGTGTGTGTGTGTGTGTAGGAGTGTGTGTGTGTGTGTGTGCGTGTGTGTGTGTGTGTGTGTATGCGTGTGTGTGTGTAGGAGTGTGTGTGTGTGTGTCTGCGTGTGTGTGTGTGTGTAGGAGTGTGTGTGTGTGTGTGTAGGAGTGTGTGTGTGTGTGTGTGTAGGAGTGTGTGTGTGTGTATGCGTGTGTGTGTGTGTGTGTAGGAGTGTGTGTGTGTGTGTGTGTGCATATTTTATGTATGTGTGTGCTTACAGTATGTGTGCATGTGTGTGTGTGTGTAAGTGTGTGTATGGGGGAGTCTTGGGCTGTGGGAGAAGGGGGTTTGGGGGGGGGGGAGTAATTAAGAAATCGGTGACTGATTATTCAAACGCATCACGAAAGGCGTTAACAAGGCATCAGTGAGCCACCTCAAACGAGTCCATCAGCAACCCTACAGCAGGCCTGTTTCTCAGGGGTGTGTCAGAGAATCTTTGAAATGACAAACCCTGAATGCTCTCAAAATATGCTCAGGAATGCATGTATGTATGTAGCCTATGTATGTATGCATGTATGTATGTATGTATGCATGCATGCATATATGTAGCCTATGTATGTATGTATGTTTGTATGCCTGTCTGTCTGTATGCTTGCATGTATGTATGCATGTATGTATGTATGTCTGTCTGTATGTACGCATGTACCTATGCTTGTCTGATTCAGGAGATAACCCCATTTAATTCGCAAACCAGTTTAATAATATTTCGACGTTGTAATACTAAGCAGTGGCAGTGACACTGTGGAGGCGAAACCCTAAAATCCTGATTAAGTCCTGGCCCCTGGGCTCCTACGTGATTATAAGATTTGTCGCAGCAGTGATTGGTCTCCCAGAACGCCGTGGAATAAACTGTGGAAAAGGTGCGTCTGTGCAGAGACCGCGGCAGCACACGGACCGAGGCGGCGTTCCCGGGAAGAAACGGGCACAGAGCATCCATACTGGAGCGGCACTTTAGGGAAAAGAGAGAGAGAAAGGGAGAGAGAGGGAAGGAGGGAGGGAGAGAGAGAGAGAGAGAGAGGGAAGGATGGAGGGAGGGAGGGAGAGAGAGAGAGAAAGAGAGAGGGAAGGAGGAAGAGAGAGAGAGCGAGAGAGAGAGGGAGGGAGGGAGGGAGGTAGAGAGCGGGAGACAGGGAGAGAGAAAGAGGGACAGGCAGAGAAAATGAGAAAACAAACACAAAACAGTTTCCAACAATAGCCAGCCACCACACAATAGAGCCGCGTCTAACTCCCTCTACCTGTACCCTGCCATTGTCTGGCCATCAAACTCATCCTGCAACTGGTGCTCTTTGTTATCCGGCAAATCAGGGGCGTCCAATGTTAAACCCGAAAAGGCTCAGTGTGGGTGCAGGCTTTTTGTTTTAGCCCCAGCACTAAGACACCCCCATTCTACTGATCCAGGCCTTGACTGAAGAGCTTGATTAGTTAAATAGTTAAATCAGGCGTTGCAGTGCTGGGTTAAAACACGAAACCTGCATCCATCCACAACCGACCCTTTTCGGTTAAGATCGCACACCCTTTCTGCTGCAAAGCCCTCATATCAGAGGTCCACATCCATCTGAAGGGGACTGAAGGTACTCTGTGACTGGACTGGGTATCGGGCCTGTTTTTAGTTCAGTGACATCGGGTCCGATCAGCTAACCCTGGAATTAAAAAAAAATAGCGGCAACGCTTCCTTCCGGCTGTAAGCCGCGATCGACAGCACCAGCGCGGAAGCTTCCAGTTCGCCAATTTACACGTCGAGCATAATCGTACACTTCAGAAAACTTAAAAGCTTTGCTGTTATTTGTTGTTCCTCGTTAATAGCTCCCCCGTTCCCACCACTCTGTTCTGTGATCGCAAGCAGCTTCACAAATAGCTTTCCTGCTGGAAATACTGCATTGTTTCTCTGTTGTGCTGTGTGGCCTTCTTGAGGTTGCCTTCTTGCTTCTGTAATCGGGCTGTTTCGGGTTCGGGAGTAAAATCTGGTGAGAGCTTGTCGGGTTGGTTTCGGTCAGTCCTTGAAGCTGGTTTGGGAGAGGCCTTGAAGCTGGTTTGGGTCAGGCCTTGAAGCTGGTTTGGGAGAGGCCTTGAAGTTGGTTTGGGTCAGGCCTTGAAGCTGGTTTGGATCAGGCCTTGAAGCTGGTTTGGGTCAGTCCTTGAAGCTGGTTTGGGAGAGGCCTTGAAGCTGGTTTGGTCAGGCCTTGAAGCTGGTTTGGGTCAGTCCTTGAAGCTGGTTTGGGAGAGGCCTTGAAGCTGGTTTGGTCAGGCCTTGAAGCTGGTTTGGGTCAGTCCTTGAAGCTGGTTTGGGAGAGGCCTTGAAGTTGGTTTGGGTCAGGCCTTGAAGCTGGTTTGGGTCAGTCCTTGAAGCTGGTTTGGGAGAGGCCTTGAAGTTGGTTTGGGTCAGGCCTTGAAGCTGGTTTGGGTCAGTCCTTGAAGCTGGTTTGGGAGAGGCCTTGAAGTTGGTTTGGGTCAGGCCTTGAAGCTAGTTTGGGTCAGTCCTTGAAGCTGGTTTGGGAGAGGCCTTGAAGCTGGTTGGGGTCAGGCCTTGAAGCTGGTTTGGGCCAGGTCTTGAAGCTGGTTTGGGTCAGGTCGTGAAGCTGGTTTGGGTCAGGTCGTGAAGATGGTTTGGGTCAGGTCGTGAAGCTGGTTTGGGTCAGGTCGTGAAGCTGGTTTGGGTCAGGCCTTGAAGCTGGTTTGGGTCAGGTCTTGAAGCTGGTTTGGGTCAGGTTGTGAAGCTGGTTTGGGTCAGGTCGTGAAGCTGGTTTGGCTCAGGCCTTGAAGATGAAGGGCTTAGGCGGAGACCTGGGCCTCACTTCCATCCTGATGCAGACCTCTGCCTCGCATGCCGAACCTTAATGCACAGTTCATATGAGAACGTCCACCTCACCTTCTCCTGGAACCTCCTCCAAAACAGGAGAGAGAAACAGAGAGACAGAGAGAGAGTGAGTGACTGAGTGAGATAGAGAGTGACAGAGAGTGAGTGTGAGTGAATGACTAAGTGAGATAGAGAGCGACAGACAGAGTGAGAGTGAGATAGAAAAAGAGACAGAGAGTGTGTGAAAGAGAAGGAGCGAGAGAGAGAGGGAGAGGGAGAGAACAAGTCAGGTGAGAGAGACGCGGTGACAGACAGCCTGAAGAGAAGGTGTGAAAATGAGAAAACGGAGCGAGATGACAGATAGAAGGGGGCGGGGGATGGAGGAAGAGGAAAGAGTGAGAGAAGGAGGAGAGAATGAGATGCTTAAAAGGGGAAAAAAAAGAAAGTTCCGTTCAGATGAAGCGGCGCTCGCATGCAGGAGAAAGCCATGGGGGAAGTGAGGGATGACTCTGGCAGTTCATATGACAGAGAAGATATAGCATCAGCTGTGGTGAATAATTAGGACCCCCCACATCCAGACAACATGGTTTCCCTTTGTTTTTTTTTTTAAATGTCATCAGCAAAGTGTCACCCCCCCATTACCTGCATAGAGGTTCATCTCAATAGTTCAAATGAAAAAAATAAAATAAAATAAATAAACAAAAAAAAAAAAATGAAGAGAACGAGAAAGTCGTTAGAGTTTCTCTTTTTTTTCCCCGGCAGTGGCTGATATTGAGCTGTTTTGCATAAGAAAGCCGGCCCTGATCTATCGTGCCTTCCCTAACACAATTGCTCCCCATTAGTATTGAGCTGTCAGGGGACTCAGAGAGGAAGAAAAAAAAAAAGAGAAAGAGAAGAGAAATGAAAAAATAAAGGTTTTGGCAGAGTTACTGCCGAGTCAGTGACCACCCTCGTCTGACTGCAGGGCTGAGGGGGGGCCGGGCGCTTATTGTGGGGTTGTTAGTTCGGGTCCTCGGCCGCGGCGTCCCGTGTCAGCGCCCCATCTCGCCCCACCCTGACAGGCTGCGCTGATAACCGTCGGCCTCGGCGACGGGCTCCATGGCAACAGCGGGAGTCCGGAATGGCCCCAGGGTTCCGCACTCCGCACCGAAGGGTCAAAAAAAGAATAATAATAAAAATGAGGGTCACGGAAACCAGGGCATTCAGCCACAACCCCCCACCTCTAACCACTCCCCCCCCCCACCCCCACTAATGATTCAGCATGGGGGTGCTGTGGCTTCAGCGTCCAGTACTTGGATAATTTTGTTACCATTCTCTGGGAACTCTTGTGTCCAGTGGGAATTCTGTGTTTTAAAAAAAAACACATTTTTTGTATGTATGATTACATTATTAATTAGCAGGGCCTAGATAAAGGGGACAGGAATTTGGTTTTTCCCAAGTGGGCTTCAGACTGTAGTTATGATGAGAATTTCAACAACAAACTGCTCCCTTGCTACCCCCCCACCCCCCTCCTGCATATCCCCCCCCCCATTCCAGGATTATGATTCCATTCCGATTCTGATGGGCAAGGATGCTCAGGTGGGCAGCGATGCTTCTGTCTCCCCGACAGGTGAAAAATCTGTGTAGTGACAGTGAAAATCTGTGCTGTGCAAGATCCCCTGATATTAACAATAAAAAACTGTGACTTCTGTTCATCCAGTCAGGTAGCGTGTGTGGAGGGTTAGTGAGAAATAACGTGTGTGTGTGTGCATGTGTGTGTGTGTGAGAGAGAGAGCAAGGGAGAAACAGAGGGAGACAGAGAGAGAGAGATGGTGAAGGCACTGAACAGAGAAAGAGAAAGATAGAGAAATGGGAGGAAAGGGGACCGTGATAACAGGAAACTCCGGGGACGGATCCGGGCTGATTCTGGCCCAAAGTGAGCCCTGCCAGGCCAGACCCAGGGTCGCGTGCTGTCTGGGGAGAGAGAGAGAGAGAGACAAGCAGATAGAAAGGGGATATTTCCAAATATGGCTTATGAGCAGATAAATGTGGTAAATTTGTTTGTTTTTTGTGTTTTTTGTTTTAGTTTTTTGTACATATGTCTAATCGAACGAATAATGAAATCAGATTTAAACGGGGAAAAGAAGCTCATTTGCCAGACAGCGTTAAAATCTCCGGAGCGCCGCTCCATATGGTGGCCTGCCGGTGTCTTGCACCCCTGTAAGCTCTCATCTGCTAAGATAACAGCTTTCCTCACGTCAGGACACAACACGAAGAATCGGTGGTTTTAGACACCCTTTTAACCTTGAGAACAGCTGCTGTCATTTTGCTCTGAGTTTTCAACTCTTGCCCGGTGAAATTTGCCGCAGGCGGCAACCTAACACTGCCGTTCAGGTCTGTGTGTACTGTGGCGAGCGTACATGAGCTGGTCGTGATTGGTCTGGTGCACGGCAAAGTCATCATCATTATTATTGTTTTATTATATATTATTATTATATGGGGCGACATAGCTCAGGAGGCAAGAGCGGTTGTCTGGCAGTCGGAGGGTTGCCGGTTCGATCCCCGCCCTGGGCGTGTCGAAGTGTCCCTGAGCAAGACACCTAACCCCTACTTACTCTGGTGAATGAGAGGCACCAATTGTAAAGCGCTTTGGATAAAAGCACTATATAAATGCAGTCCATTAACCATTTACCATTTATTAGGAAGTAAATTCATAGTCTCGATTAATGGCTACCAGCAATCGGTTCAAAATGAAACTCATCTGGTAGCTATTTCAAGCAAAAAAAATAATAAAAATCTGATTGAAAGCCAGAGCTAAAGGTATCAACTGAATGATTAACAGACACGTGGGAAGAGCAACACAAACGCATCTCCAAAGATCTTTATCTTTGTGTGGGTGCTGGAAATGACATAAATGTCAGCACATGGTGGTGGTATGTCTAGCGAATGGGCATGACGTCTAATTAACACGCTCTAAGCGGGAAGGCAAGAGCATCTGAGGAGAGCATTGAGCTGTGGTGAGAACACACGGGTCAGTTTTATTCGGTTGTCAGCTATAATGGCAAATGCACAATAAAAAGTTCAGGGTGAAATCAGCTCGCACACAGCACATATGGTCCGGACGGAGTGTAGCACAGTGGGTAAGGAACTGGACTTGTAACCGAAAGGTCGCAGGTTTGATTCCCGGGTAAGGACACTGCTGTTGTACCCTTGAGCAAGGTACTTAACCGAAATTGCTTCAGTATATGTCCAGCTGTATAAATGGTGTAAAATGATGTAAAATGCTATGTAAAAGAGTTGTATAAGTCGCTCTGGATAAGAGCGTCTGCTAAATGCCTGTAATGTAATGTAATGGTCCAACTGTTGTCCCCACCAGACTCGTATGTATTTACACTGGACATTTTACTGTGAATGTCTAATGGAAGGTTTTTTTTTTTTTAACTTTTATGTTGTGCACTTTAAAATCAGCATGGAACCTTGTTAATTGCACAAAGCCTGCATATAATATGGGTATAAACAAAATGAATTAGCTAGATCCTGGAGATTGGGGAGGTAAAGTTAAGATAACACTTTACAATAAGGTCACATAATTTGGCATTAATTAATGTAGTCGTTAACAATAAATGAATGATGTACAAATACATTAATTAACTATGAAATTTAGTTAGTAGCTAACCAATACCTTAATTAATGTATTAGTTACATGATTATTTTTATATGAGCAAATCATAGGATAAACTTATAGTTTTTCTTCTGTCATTAACTAATGTAGCTGTTAACACTGATCAAGCACGTGAAAATGCATTAACAAAGCTATACAGGACTGTACATATTAACTTTTTGCAGGTAAAAACTACATTATTTAATGCCAGTTCTTGTGACCGTATTGTAATAAATATCGTATCCAAAATAAAAACTCTGAAATGCAGCGTGCCAGCTGCAGGAACTGTTATTTATGACCCAAATAGTGACATCACACGTCCGAGCCTCCCGTCGAGCACACTGGCAGTACAGGAAGTAGTGCTGTGTGACTATATTTAAGCTCGGCAAGGGAGAAAAAACAAAGACCAAGGGAGTATCCGATTGAGGTTTTCAAATGCGTGACATGAATCAAGCTAACTAGATTTTTCACGTTGGGTTCTGTCAGCGAAACAGAGGAAGATCAGTTGAAATGAATTAAATGTATAACTTTCAGACTGAATTCAGGGGATATGTTATCTTTCTCTTTTTTCTTTTCTTTACACAGAGGGAGTTGTCATTGTGTAAAAGAAGTTGCCTGATTGTGTAGTAGAACAGACTCCATCGGGGGGGGGGATTGCGGAGGGGGGGGGGGGGGGGGGTTGAAACGGAGGATTAACACAGTGCTGGATTTAGCTCATCCAGGCTGTTGACTGGTAGACTTTTTGAATGCAATCATGCAATCTGATTGGCCAGATAAGGCATGGGGCGGGGCCAGCTTCCAGCAGACGTCAACAGTAGAACCGATCGAAGTGTCAGTCACACTTCTTGAAAGAACTCAATTCGAACAGAGCAGATATTGTACGAATAGTCATTTTGTGTGGGGACTTGATCAAACATAAAGACTGACTGTAGCTCGCTTTATTCAAACCCAAGCATATATTTTTCAAAAAAGTCTAGGGTCGGTAAGTGGTTTTGAAAAAGAAAAGGATCCAATGAAAATTCAAAGAACTTTACAGCATTGACAAAACAGCTACTCTGCTCTATCTTCCTGGGAGAGGTGAGTAGAAAAGAGGCCGGTTTTTCATTCATAACTCAGTAATCGGAGGCCTGCCTCAGCCTGAGGGATAAATTGGGCCAATGGTGTGCATCTATAATTTAAAAAAATACATTAAAAAAAAATTAAGAAATAGATAGGTGAATATGCTTCTCCTCTGAAATGCTATTCATAACAAAAGAAGGACTTGGAATTGCTCTGAGAGAGCCAGTGTGAAAAAAAGAAAGAAGAGAGGAAGAAAGATGGGAGTGAGAGAGAGAGAGAGAGTGAGAGAGAGAGAGAGAGAGAGAGAGAGAGAGAGAGGTGGGAGAGAAAGAACTACCTGTGGCTTCAATTAGGTATTAGGGCTCAAATTAGGGTTCAGCAAGGGTTAGGGTTGGGTTAGGTTATGATAGAGTTAGGATCAGGGGGTCAGTGTAAGGGGAGATAGAGATGGAGAGATAGAGAGGAAGAAAGGGAGTGACAGAGAGGGATGAGAGAGTCAAGTCAATATGACTATAGCATCAGCAAATGGAACAGACGGTTTAAATAAATGTTGGCAACCCCTTGTTTATTAAGTTGCCATTAAATATCTATCAATTAACCATTAATAGAACATGCATGTTATTGATGATATTTGACTGTTTTTTTCAGTGCTCACTATTAATATTGATCAGCTGCTTTGCTGCCTCTGTCCCCCGGGAGATCGCTCAGTCCCTAGAAATGGCTTCAGAAGGCCCATCCCACATCAATTACCCGTATAAGTATCGTTAGCCTGACGGGCATTTCAGAGCTGCCCATTTAAGGAGTCATTTAAGGAGCGAGTGAGATGCTTTCAGACGAGGCCCTGTGTTAAATCTTAAAGCTGTTTTAATGATACATTCATGAGCTAATGACGCCTCGAGAAAAAAAGTTTAACGATGAAAAAAAAAACCAACAGGCCTTTCGTTTAACAATGAATACTGCATTAAAAAAGAAAAATAAATTAAATGTTTATATAATGCTAATATTTATTTATATAACGGTAATAAATTAAATCAGCATTATATGAATAACGAATGAAGAAAAGAAAACATTATATATTATATTTGGGACCACACACAAGTACGGTGTGTGCTTAATATTAGCGGTCCAAAATGTTATATGCCCATTCCCTACTTAATGGGCTTTCAGTAACTGCAATGCCTTTAACATTCAGAAGCAACGACTGCTCACAGACTGTAGCTAAAATGGTGCATGTAAGCTACCACAGTGTAGCCTTTTCAGGTTATTGCACAACCTCCAGTGTCAATCCCTCTCAGGATGCAGTCGGAGGTTCCCGTGCACCCGCTCACAGTCTGGGAACGAAGCGCTTCCGTTTCCGTTAAACATTTCGGTGTTGGACACACGCATTCAGATCAACCTCTAAAGCACCTTCGGTGGATCTGTGTTTTCGAGACGGTTCGTCTAATGTGTACACTGAACAAAAAAAAAAAAAATGCTTCCATTGATAAACCTAAAATTTTACTTAATTGTATTACACCTGTGTTTTTCTAGGTTTTCTAAAGTGAAATGTTTTAGGTTCAAATGAATAATAATAATAATAATAATAATAGTTTTTTAAAAAATTATTTTATTTAATTTTTTGGGATAGAGTTTGGAGTTTTCGTCCTCCTTATAAGTTTTATTCCTATAAAAGTCCTGAGTGGTGCTGAGGTCCTGACCTCACGTCAGGGTCAATATCGACATCGCCACACTCTCTAGCTCTCTGAAGCCTGCGGTTCGAAAGTCAACTGTCAACTGTCAAAACCGCTCAGTGATCAGAGTGTAGACGCACGCAGTCTTTTCTCAAAGTATAAGACTGTATAAAAGGCTTCTTAAATAAATAAATTTTTAAAAATTTCTGCTTCACCCCACCGAACCTGCCTAATAAATTCAGAGATTTATTCGCACATTCCCCTGTCAGATACGCGGCCGCTGCTCCGATCCGTTTGTCCTCCCTCACCTCCTCCCCCTCCTTTCTTCCCTTCCTGTTTTTCACGGGTTTTTTAAGCTGAAAACCTGCGATTACAGTGCGTGTCAGCCCACCACCAATCTGCAGCTGTGTGATCAGAGGTGGGAACGAGATCCATATCTTTACAGGTAAGAGAGGTGCCATGAGTAATAACGCCCACTCAGTCAGCACGGATTATATATCACACATACACACACACACACACACACACTCACACACTCTCACACACACACACACACTCTCTCTCTCTCTCTCATACACACACACACACACACACATACACACACACACTCACACACACATACACTCACACACACACACACACACACACACACGCACACACACACACGCACACACACGCACACACACACACTCACATACACACACACTCATACACTCACACACACACACACACACACACGCACACACACATACACACACACACACACACTATAACATTAATATATCCTTCTTACTGAGTTCATGTACTCTCCATGGATGGAAACAAACGCTAAAACCAATAAGAGACACTCACAGCTCTTTTATGTGTGAACAATCCACGCAAACGGAAACACGCGAAGGTCGGTTAACGCTTGTCAGTCGACCAAATACTCAACCTTATTGCTTTGCTTCACTTTTAAGTTTATCTGTTAATTTCGCACAGGTGAAGGGGGGGGAACTCAACACAAAAACAGCTGCTTCTGGCCTTTTTGGGTTGGCTCACGCCGTAAGGACGCTTGTTCTGAAAGCGGAGCGTGTCTGAGTTCCAGTCACGCCATTGCCAGCTGTGGCCAGCAGTCTGCATTGGTGAGGCAGGTAGGGTAACCCAGCTAGTTCCGCTGGTCTCATCGCTCTCTAGCGCCCACTGCTGGTCAGACCAGGCACCTGCGGATGCACATACACCGAGAATATGCTGACCTCGCTATCCTCCGACAACATGTGCAGCATGCAGTATGACCGGTGGTGGGTCCGCAGTGTGGAATAGGCATCACATGAATCACTCTTATCACTTGTATCCTTTTCATTTGTTCCTGTAGCACTTTCATGTCACACTTGTACCTTCATCCAGCACTTATATTGCACTTGTATTATTATCTTGATGTTGTAGCTCCTTGTCATGCCTCCTAGTTTGACTTACCATAACTCTGTGACCTGGCCTATGCTTACTGTGTGAACTTACTGTTCATGGCTATGAGTAACTGTTACATAATGAGTATTATACCTTATCGGACCTGTGTTTTGTAGTTGTTCCAATGACCTTCAGTATGGACGTATTGTACGTTGCTTTGGATAAAAGTGTCTGCCAAATAAATGTAATGTAATTTAATCAGTCATGTGTCATTTGTGGGAAATCATCAAGTTCGGTTGAGAAAATCAGGGATAAAAATCGTGGATAAAATCTAAATGAAAAAAAAACAGTAATTTCTGTAACATGTTGAAACATATATGCATGTAAATACCAAGATAGAAATACCAAGAATAGAAGCTGATTGACTGTACTTTTGTCTCATATTCATCTCTTGATCTTAACTCCAAATCCTTTAAGTATACAGAAAAAATAACACATTTCTGTTCTCGTGCTTTTGGAGGGCAAATTAATTTGAAGTGTTACCCTAAGCGTGCAGTTTCGAAACCGGCGCAGATGTTACGTTCTTAAATGTGTGTGCACGCGTGCATGCGTGTGTGTTGTGTTGAGTCCCCTTCGATGAACAGATTATTATTTATTTCAGTTTTTCCTCAGGGTTTCTGCAAGTTATGTCTGTTTACAGGCTCAGCCTTTCTCTTAGGCAGATGTCTCTTTCCCACATAATATTACAGATTTGTTTTATGGCTAATTAATGTTAACTTCGGATGGCGACTCATATGCACACACACCCACACACACACACCCACACACACACACAAACACACACACACACACACACACACACACACGCACACTCACACACACACACACACACATACACACATCCACACACACACACAAACACACACACACACACACACACACAAGCCTTGGGTTATCCTGTAGTATTTGGTCATGTTTGACCTCATAGGATTTCTTCGCGTTTCAAAACAAAATTAGTATTACAGTTCTCACTGACGCACAGAAAATAAATCCAGCCGAGCTCCCGAAGAAACAGACATCGGATTGATGCTGCTGAAAGGCTCAGCGCAAATGCACAATGACAAAAAAATAAAAATAAAAATCCCATTTCCAAGTGAGCTTTTACAAAAGAATGCACTTTGACAGTGGATTGAAAAATAGCTTTACAATAGCAGGGCAAGTGAGCTCCAGTTCCCTTCTAAAACATCTTTACAAGGCTACCTGTGATTTCAAGTACAGGAAATGTAGGATTTACATTGCTGTCTTTATTTCTACCTTTATGTATTTGCTGTCTTTATTTCTGTCTCTTTTGTTTGCTTGTATGCATGCCTATGGGGAAAAAAAAAATCAATGCAACCAGCGACAGCTGTCAATCAGGTTAGTCATTAAGCCAATATCCGCACTATTTAAAAAAGAGAGAAATTGCTGACGAACCTTAGGGGAGTGAGCGCAATTAAGCGCCTGGGCTGGTGTGAGAGGCCCCCGAAGGTTCGGAGGTCTATAATTAGGCCCGAGCCCAGCGGGTCACACAACACGGACGACCTTCGACTCGGCGGTAATGGAGAGGGGCGACTCTCTTTCATTGTGCTTGTTTAATTCAGCCGGCAGGAACGACTAAAGCAGGGCTGTCGTTGTTGGGATGGGAGCACTGTGACCTCCCCCCCCCCCCCAACAACCCCCCACCAGCACCACCAGCACCCCCTCCAAAACCCACCATATCCCCCCACTTTCCAAAAGACCTCGTTAAAATTCCCAGCATGCACGGTTTCTGACACCGGTACCCCCCTCCGAGGTGACTGCTTGCAAAAATCTGTACCTACGCGTTAAATTTATTTTTCCTTCTTTCGTTCTCTTTAATTTATTTATTTATTTATGTACTTATTTATTTATTTATTTATTCATTACATTTGTCTGTTTCGACTTGGAACTTGAGACTTGGAAGTTCCCGTGGCCAGTCTGAATTTGAAAAGAAAGTTCTGGAAAACATCAGAGAAAGAGAAAGAGGCAAAGGTCACGGCTAACAAGGTTAGCGAATCCCGCGCAGTGCTCTCCCGCTCGCTGGAGTAATCCCGCTGAAGCTGAAACGGACACCCCCTTTCCCAGCCATTTCCTGGAACTGTAATCTTTTTTCAGACTTCTTGTATTGACATAAAGTATTGGTGGGGGGGGGAGCGGGGTTGTAGTGTAGTGGCAAATGCTCGTGTGATTCAAAGGTTGCAGGATGGATTTCTTGGAGAGGTGCTGTTCTTGTAACCCTGAATGAAGGTAGTTGACCTAAATTGCTCCAGTAAAATATTCAATGGTGAATGTATACATAACACACATATATACATACTGTATACTGTAAGCTCAGTATGCCATTCTGGATGACGTCAGTTAGATGACATCAGTTAGAATGCTGAATGTTTTTGTATTACTTCAACCCTAACAGTTTATTAAAGTGCAATTGGGATAAAATGCGCTCTAGTGAAGTGAAATTAACTTTGTTCTTGTTTTCAAAATATTGGAGCAGCAGTGCAGTGCCACCTGCTCTAGAGCCTCAGAGGTTGCAGGATCGATTCCCGGGTGAGGCACAGCCGTTTTACCCTTGTGGGCAACGGTTAACCTGAATTGCTATAGTAAAAGTCCCGCTGTATAAATCGATCGCATGTAGGAAATAAAACAAAAAAAAAAAATTTTAACAAATAAATAAAAGCCAAATCAAAGTTGTAAAGATCTGGTTAAGAGCCTCTGCTAAAGACCGAAACATTTAGTGAGCGCCCAATAAAATGTGCAGCGTTAAAGTCAGCCCTAACCGAGCTAATATACGAGCATCACATTTTCCCCGTCCGTAAAACCTGCTCCTGATTTAGCACTGAGCGTTTGAGCATGCGGTAGTGACTGAGTGCCGTGTTGTAAGGAGAGATGGGAAGGAGAGAGAGGAGAGAGGGGTGGGGGGAGAGAGGGAGGAGGAGAGAGGAGAGAGGGGAGGGGGAGAGAGGGAGGAGGAGAGAGGAGAGAGGGGAGGGGGAGAGAGGGAGGCGGAGAGAGGAGCGAGGGGCCGGGGAGAGAGGGAAGAGGACAGAGGAAAGAGGGGTGGGGGATTATGAGAGGTAACAGTAACAACAGTAACAGCAGTAACAGTAATAGCAGTTACAGTAACGGCAGTTACAGTAATAGCAGTATCAGTAGTAGTAGTTACAGTAACAGCAGTAACAGTAATAGCAGTTACAGTAATAGCAGTATCAGTAGTAGCAGTTACAGTAACAGCAGTAACAGTATCAGCAATATCAGTTACAGTAACAGCAGTAACAGTAACAGTAGTAGCAGTTACAGTAACAGCAGTAACAGTATCAGTAATAGCAGTTAGAGTAACAGCAGTAATAGCAATAGCAGTTACAGTAATAGCAGCTCCTGCAGGCACGATCATATGAATATGTATGTCTGTGCTGCTGAACTGACCTCCCTCAGAAAGCTGTTTTGTGGAGCCCAGAGGAAATCGTAAGGTCAGTACAGTCAATACAGGACTCCAAAATGGATGCACTGGTCAGTATGCCTGACTCACACAAAACAATAGAGTGAGAATCCTGATACAGCTTTTTTTATCAGAATCGCGATCCCCTCACCCCCCCCCCCCCCCAACCTCCCCCAACCCCCACCCCAGGTCTGCTATCGCGGTACCCGCCCATGACAATGCATGTGCCACTACGCCCAAATATGTCCCCGCACCCCTATGTCTGGGCCCGGTCAACTGTGTGGCTCCCCCCCACCCCCCCCCCCCCCCCCCCCCATACATATATCTAATCATTTTCGTATGAAACTGAAATCACAATGCCCCCCCCCCCCCCCCCCCCACCTAGAATGCCGACTCTTGCCCGCCCATTACAGTGCAAGTGCCCCCCCCCCCCAAGACTGAGCCCTGGCGAAGAGCCTCGTCTGAAAGATAACCCAACCCTGCCGTCTCGTTCATATTTAAATTATTATATTTTATTTATTATATTTTGCAGACTCTCTCGTCCAGAGTGACTTACGCACAGTTTACGATTTTCCACAGTCCGCTTTTTCCGCTTACCTCCCGCTCGAGGCCTGAAACACAGCTGCAGATGAGACAATGACCAGAAAAGGAATCAAAAGAGCCAAAATGGAAGTTATAAAAAAACCATGAGTCACTCACGTAATCGAAAAGAGGAGCATTCGTACGAGCTCCAACTGAAGTTATTTACTGAAAGTATTTTTTTAGGGTGGCGCCGGCGAGGATGTGAGGGGGTGTTTTTTTTCTCTATAAATAAAAATATAACGGTTCCAGAAATGGGATAAGATAATAATAAATAAATAAGCAAAAATAAAATATATATAATGCTGTTGCATAAGAGTGTGTCATGCTTGTAAGACTCTTTTCCCTTTTGCTGATATAAAATTCATATATATTTTTTTTCCCCAGATGAAAGTCCAACATCAGTGGAAAGAGTTCTGGTGAAACCCAGACAGATGTTTTTTTTTCGTTTTTTTTTTGACTGAATTGCTCACAGTTAACAGCTACTGTAAATGTCCGCCAGGCTTCGGTGTGAAATACTCTTCCACGGCATGGACTCCATTTCGTGGCCCACTTTTTTTGCATGATTATGACTCTGCTTGCCAGTCTGCTTCAGAAGCGGAAGGTCTATGATGTTCACTCTTCTTCTGTTCAGTGATGGGAAAAAAGGGGTGGGGCGACTCCATCATGTGATTTCAGTCAACCGCTGATGGGTGGGAGAATTTGATTTGGGGGGAGTAAAGCCATTTTTATTGGTTCAAAATAGTGAGTGACAACAGACATTAGCTCTACCCCGTATGGGCTCCATAAATCCTCTGTAAACCCTCAATCCGTCAATCAAATTTTATTTGTACAGCGTATTTTACAGCCGTTGTCACAATACGCTTCACAGACAACCCTGGCCTAGACACTCACAGGAGCAAGCCTAAGGCAACAGTGGCTAGGAAAAACTCCCTGTGGCAGATGGGAAGAAAAATTCTCACCTGAAATTTTGAGATGCATGTATGTATGTATGTATGTATGTATGTATGTATGTATGTCCTTTAATGACCATGTGAGTCAGAAGCTTGGTTTTTTCTAAAGTGGGGCTGCCCCCAGTCCTGTTTCTGGAGATCCGCCTTACATATTGGTTTTCATTTCAACCCTAAATCACGCCTGATTCCACTATTTCACAATTCAACCAGATCCCTAGCTGTTGAATTATATGTGCTTTGCTAGGGTTCGTTAGAGTCAGAGTGAAAACCAACGGGATAACAGATCTCCAGGAACAGGGTTGGGCAACCCTGATCTAAGGCACAGTGTCGAAGCCTTGCATTTGGTTCTGAGGGAAGAGCGCCCCCTACTGGCCCAACAGCACCTCCACCTGCTGCAGCCCAGCTTTCCCCACAAGTCTTCCAATCAACCAAGCCCACAGCTGCTTAGCAACAGCAGTTAGTCTTGGGAAGGGTACAGAGTGACATGCCTGCAGCCAAAGGGAAGTAAAAAGATGTGGATCATTTATTTATTTTTTATACAGAGGTCTCATGTTGCCAGATTGAGACCTGTAACCCAAGGCCAAATGCTCTGCCATTATGCTTATGCACACTCTCCCATCTCAGCTGTGCATACCGCAGTCTCCTGTCGGATTTTCCTAATCTTTCTTCGTAAGACCTGCACCAGCTTTAATTAATGTCGCCTAATCATCAACAGCGCATTATTACTGCATATGCATGATGCGGGAAAAACAAAAATTGAAAAATGAAGTTTACGGGCTTGCTATTTTCCTGCCTGTATTTCACATTTGTTCTGCAGTCTGTACATATTTATTTTCTGTGCACTCTTAGCAGCTGCCCGTAGGGCGATTATTTATTAGCTTGTTTACTTCAATTCCCTGTGGTAATGGGGCTTTGCACGGCATTCTGGGACAGCGTGACAGTACAGAACCAGACATTTGTGTGATCACAAGTCTTTCGGGGGGAGGAGCTGAAATATCCCCTTGGCAACAGATGATTGACATTTGCCCGTCACATTAAAGATTGCATTACTTTAGTGGGTACTCTTATACAGAGTGACTCCATGATGTAAGGGAACACAAGCACAGTCGCCTGACGTCTCTGAGCAGCACTGACAGGCTTGGCTTACACTGTTCCCATACCAGTGAGCCTGATGAAAAATTCCAGCTACCAGCCTAAGTTGGAATCCGGCTGGAACAGGTTTCTGCTCCAGCTGGACCCCATCTGGAATTTGGTGATGGTCTGTCCCCTGTACCAAGCTGGCCAACTGGCTGGACATGGTCGTGCCAGTGTGGTTGCCATCTCAACCACCTTGTTACCATCTTGACCATCTCCAAACCAGCTTCAAACCAGCTGGGCCAACTTAAAACCAGCTTCAAACCAGCT
>NC_049201.1:78362765-78462765 GCF_013347855.1 Anguilla anguilla | reverse complement strand
TCTAAAAAAAGGGCTTGAAGTGATTTCTCTTTAGGGGGGGGGGGCACTAGTCACAGCGGTATTGTCTCACTTTTTTTGTGCGTGTGGCTGCCGGGGGGGTGGTGGGGGGGGGAAGGCTTTGTAACGTCCTATCAGCAGCGGCAAGTCTGACAGGGAGGACAAGAAATTCACTCAGATAACACGCAGGATGTTTAACGGAAGATCGGTGTGATGGACGTTTTTTTTTTTTTTTAATTCCTACATCGGCGTTTTACGTCTTGTTGATTGTGCGAATTCTAAAGCGCTGTCACTCCTGTCCTTTTATTTATTTATCTTTGATTTATTTATTTTATTTATTTATTTATTTATTTTTTCCAAAAGTGGCAGCATTGAAAGGGGACTTGATTAATGTTCTGCTGTCTCCAAAAAAAAAAAGCATCCTGCCAGGCCGACATCTCACCTTATCCTTCTGACAAAATGGGGGGAAAAACCAAACAAAACACAACAAAAAAAGGCACTGGGAAGGAGAGAATGGAAGGAAGAAAGAAGGAAAAGAGTCCTGTAAAGAAGAACATGAAAGATCTCCTGAATCTCACTGAAAGGTCCGCTCGACCACCTCAAAATTCAGTAAGCCAATTTGTCACAATCCTTACTACCATGAGAAAGAGTCAGAGATGCAGGAATCAGTTCAGAATTCTTTTTTTTTTTTTTTTTCTCTTGTGAGGTGTGGTCTTGGGTGGGGTGGGGTGGCTAGGGTGGGGGGGGGGGATGGGCTGGGGGGGCAGGTGTACTGCCTGCAGTGCAAAATAGTTTTCACAGCTAGCAGCCCGCCTGAAATGACCTACAGTCATAAAATCATATTGGTGAAGTAAATGAGCCTGAGGACACACCCCTTACATTACATCACAGGCAGTTAGCAGATACTCGAATCCAGGGCGACTCTACATATTTTTTGGTGTGCTATCAAATTAGGCAGCTGGAGAGTGCAGGGTAGGCACCTTGCTCAAGGATAAATCACAAGTGTCCTGCCTGAAAATCGAACCTACTGTACTACCTACAGTTCACAGGGTGCGCGCTCCTTAGCCAATGTGTGTTATGCCTGTTGTTCTTGAGTCTGGGTTACTCAGAGCACAGCGGTTGCATGTTAACATCCCTGCTGAGGGGTGCTTCAGGGCTGGAACTTACTTCAGTACATATCCAGCTGTGCAAGAACATAATGTGAAGAAGAAAAAAAAAAAAAAATGAAACGATATGCTTTATAAATTGTGTCTGCTGTCACTAGAGTGTCTCCAAGGCAACTAAGTATCACAAATAAAATAAAGCTGCTAGACGTTCAGCTGGTGTAATCAAGACAGACACATAACCCTGAATTTAATCAAGAGGCATCTTCATCTCTGTTTTACAAGTAAATGCCAGTACTTCTTTTTTTTTTTCTTTCATTTTTTTTTTCAATCACTTTCTCATTAAAACGCACTTGGCCTGAACTATGAGGAAGAAAATGTGTTGCTTGAACTGACTTTGACATTAACATTTTGTTATCCATTAAGCATAACAGGAAATAAACTAGTTTTTTATTATTATTATTATTATTATTATTATTAATAATAATAATAATAATAATAATAATAATAATAATTTATGATCGTCATGTCATTTAGATGTAAGAAATTATAATTATTTTTTTCTTTTGGCAGTCTGGGCTATGCGTGGGAGCCCACCCCACTCTGTGACCATGGTTACGGTGGAATCTCAGCCAGATCTGGATGAAGCTCTGACACCCACAACCCCCAAGCACCACACCCCCCCCCCCCCCAACTCCCTCCCCTCCCACACCCTATCAACACCCCCAACAGAGGCTGCAAGGTTCCAACTCACAAATGCAGATTAGAAATGCTTCTGGACTTCAGCTCTGGGTGTGTGTAGCTGCCGTAAGTTTGATGATGTCGTACTGCACCATGCTGGCTGCGTTCACCTTTCAACGTTCTCCTCACCTGTTACCTACCTGACACCTGCAGCCAGGTGGGCTACGGGCTTCTACTCTCTACCCAGGAGAAGAGCGTCTCATGGCCAAGGGCCACTGTTCTTCTGAACCAGCCGTGTACAGTATCTACTTCACTGAGAAAGTAAACTAGGGATATTTAAATGAAATCCACTCTGACAGAATTCAAAAAATCATCTTGGGTTTTTTTGTTTGTTTTGTTTTTCCATTTACATTTTTTTTCACAAATTCATTTGTTGGCCTAGATTGTGTGAGGTCATTTCATTATCAGTTTTTTTTTGTGAGAGAGGTGCTTCATGTATTAAGGTGTTTAATAAATGATTCTCTGTGTTTAATATTTTTTATTTAAAATTCAAATTCACAAGGTCAACAGAACACCAAAATCCAGAATCAATTTCTAACGCAATTCCCCCTAGGTGTTGGCTAACTGCTCTGTTAGCCCAGTGACATCTAAATAAGGAAAAAGTTGTGCACTGAGATAATGGAGGAAAAAGAAATCTCTATGCTGCCCCTAGGTTTTCCTAAAATAGAAGAAAAAGGTAATTTTTCATTTAGTAAATTAACAAGTTGATTTTAAAGATGGAAAAAAAACCTTCAAATGACATTTACTTAAAATAAATTATGTATCAAATAAGTAGCAGTAGCAGTAGTTGTAGTAGTAATAGTAATAGTTGTAGAAGAAGTAATAGTAGTATTAGTATTAATAGTAATAGTAGTGGTAGTAATAGTAGCAGTAGCAGTAATGGTAGTAGTAGTAGCAATAGTTGTAGAAGTAGTGGTCGTATTAGTATTAATAGTAATAGTAGTAGTAACAGTAGCACTAGTAGTAGTAGTATCAACCGTAGTAATAGTAGTAGTAGCAGCAGCCGTAGTAGCAATAGTAATAATAGTAATAGTTGTAGAAGTAGTAATAATATTAGTATTAATAGTAGTAGTAGTAGCAGTAGTAATAGTAGTTGTAATAGTAGTAGTACTAATAGTAGAAGTAGTAGTAGCAGTAGTAGTTGTACATAGCAGCTTTAAATAGTTCAAAGTCAATCTAAGGTTTGCACATTTGTGCTATTTACCTCCAACCTCTTAACATGGATCTATGCACTTGTCTTTTCATTGCACTGTAATGTGATGACGTGTAATGCTGTAGTAGTAGTAGTAACATTAGTAGCAGCAAAATTTTAATTTTTTATTTATTTTATTTTTTATTAATTATTTTGTTTAGCACATGCCCAGATCCACTGCAGCTTAATGTCCTTACCTACTCTCTGCTTATATGACAGGGGATTTTACTGAAGCAATTAAGGATAAGTGCCTTGCTCAAGGGTACCAGAGTACCATCCTACCTGGGAGCTGGACCTCCTTAAGGAGTACTGCATCCTCAAGCGACATTTAATTTTTTATTGGCGCTTTTATAAGACTGGAGAGTGCTTTTCTGCCACACACACACACACACACACACACAAGAGCAGCCATAATCCCTGGGCGGTGGGCACAAATTGCACTGATCATTTTTTTTTCTCCCTCTTCACAAATTTTTGCCTGCCCGTTTGTTAGCGAAGTAACACATCCAACACTTTTCTGTTTACAGCCATAAGCAGACAGTTACAGCCAATTAAAACAGAACAAAATGAGCAAACTGCACACATAGCAACAGAAAAATGAATAATTTGAGAGTAAATGAGTGGTTTTTTTCATCCGAAACTACGGTTCAAGACACGAACAGCAGAAATATTTTCTTTATGTGAGCCCAATAGAGACGAAATATGCACTATTAGAGTCAAAATGATTCTATTAAAGTAGATTTTGCACTAAACATTTTATACACATGCAAGTCCTCTTTGGTCAGCCATGAAGACGGAATACAAAGCATATTGCAATTTCTTTTTCAAATATATCAACGATTATATTTCACAGCGCAATGAATTGCGTGTTATGCATTCGAACGACGAAGCGCCAGTCATTTCACCCCCCGCACCCCCCTAATGACACCTGTGCCCATTCATTTGTTCTTGTAATTGATGATGCATTTTAGGGTAAAAAAAAAAAAAAAAAAAAAGAAAGATAATGTACAAATGCTTCTAGATTAGGCTTAAAATTTGAAAGAAAATGTGAAAGACAGCTCATTTCCCTCAGGAATGAATTGCAACTGTTGTTTTCACCGAAGAAGGAAATTAAAAAATAGGCTTTGGAAACGGACACGGAGAGAAAAATCCAAAGGACTGGGCCTCAGTGTCCTCAATGGTAACTACGGCCCTGCTTCTGCCAAAACCAAAATCACAAGGGCCGTCCTGGCCAGGTTAACGATTTTCCCTCATTTAATTAAACAGTTCTGAAAACACAAAATGTCTTTTGAGGTAGATAAAGTATCTCCACAATATTACATGTCCCTTTTTTATTAAAATCTAAGCAGTGTTAATCGACTGGCTTATTACAGTGACTCTACCTGGCGGGGTTTGGGACTGGGGAAGACTGCGCAATTTCAGCTTTAAACGGGTATCTGACTGAATCCTTCCCATGAGCCTTTGCAGGTGTTCAGAGTCTGTCGCGCGCTGCTGAGCCTGACTTGAAGAGCTTACGGGTAATATTAAAATCCCTCCTGATCCAACGGGAAGAAGGCCCAACTGCTCCCGCCGGCATTAACACAGAGTCCGGAGGAGAGATATTACAATGGAAAACATAGTTTGAGGACCGGATGAATCACTATTAGGACTTGACTTACATCTCCAGCATGCAGGATGGATCTCCGCTGGAGTGCGCGACTGTGTGTCTGTGTGTGTGTGTGTGTGTGTGTGCGTGTGTGTGTGCACGCCGGGGAAACCGACACGTACCCAGAATCCTTCGCTTCAGCGTACCATAGGCACCTCACCTGTCAGAGAATTCTCCAGTGCCCCGGGGCGACCTACGTTTGATGGATGTATGTTCTGTGGCCTGGTTTTTATGGGGGGGGGAACGCATCCTCCTTTTGTCTTCCAATTTAGGCGGGGCCACTGGGGCCCGGTGATGTTCCGGCTTGTCGCAGCCCAGACACGGGGCGTGTCTTATTCCGCGGAGTGGTCCTGGGTACGAGACCGCCCCGCGCAACCGTGCTTGCTTACCCGTTTTTTAAAATTCTGGTAATTTAATATTTGCCTTCCCGGAGTCAGGAAGGGAGGGCAATGGGGGAGTAATGAAAAGCGCCGGGGTCTGTTTGAGTTGAACACCACGGCTTTGAAAGAAAGGGTTCAGTCTGCTCACTGCGGTGTCTTGCGATAACTACAGAGAGAGAGAGAGAGAGAGAGAGAGGGAGAGAGGGAGAGAGGGAGAGAGAGATAGACAGGATATCTGAAAGTGTGTGAGAAAGGAGAGAGAGAAATAATGCATTTGTTGTGAAATAGTAAAGGAAAAAGACGATATTTTTATGAGCCTTTTTGCGTGAGAGATGTGTACATAAGTGTGTGCATGTGTGTGTGTGTGTGTGTGTGTGTGAGGAAGAGAGAGCAAGTAAGACAGTGTGTGCATCAGAGAGAGATGGTGTGTGCGAGAGAGAGAACTAGAGAGAGAGAGAGTGAGTGAGAGAGAAATAGAGAGAGGGAAAGAGAGAGAGAGAGTGAGTGAGAGAGAAATAGAGAGAGGGAAAGAGAGAGAGAAATAGAGTGAGAGAGAGGGATGGAGGGAGAGCGAGAGAGAGAGGGAGAGTGGAGGGATAACACTTATTGGGGCCTTGCAGTGACAGGTCCCTGCGCTCTGTCCCCTGTGTTCTGTCCTTCAGACACAGCGCAGTTATCCCCTGTGGGGTTTTAATCACAGTCTGGCCCCTGCACAGACAGCCGAGGGACTTACTGTGTCCCAGCCCTGCACTGTCAGGTGAGCCTCCTGTTTCCCCCGGTTACAAGGAGGGGGGGGGGGGGGGGGGGGGGGGGCGCCACCAGGGATTTCGGGCCTCATGAGAAGATCGTGAGGAGGCCCAACCACACCAGAAAAGAAGAACACCCCCCCCCCCCAAACTTTCAGCTACGATTGCGTGGGCTGCTCCTATTGGTTGTGACGCCAGCTCCTTGTCTCTTTGGCTAACCCGGTCCTAAGGCTTTCGCAGGTCGCTCTGGATGAGCGGTAAATGCTAAACGTCCAAACGTGACCGCTTGACTGCAGCTCTCCTCCTGGGAGCAGCTGACAAGTGCTGGGACCCACAATGCACTGCAGATCCACCCCCCCCCACCCCCCAACCCCCCCCCCCCCCCCCCATATTCTATACCGCCCGATCGGAATGGAGGCAGGGTTCAACTGATCAGTTTTACGACTGAAATTAGCCATTCGCTTCTGTTATGTTTGATAAATGTGTGCCGTTTGTGTTGGTGAGGTTATGCAGTTTTGGTGTGGTTTTGCGCCTCTCTCTTTGAGGTGGTGATTGTTTACTGTGGACCTGTCAGGTGCAGCTGTCTCTACCTGCTGAACACACAGCCACACTCCAGCACACTGACATGCACTCCAGCACGCTGACATGCTGGCTGAATGCTAAGAGGATGGACTGCAGGCCCTATTTCTGAGATGCGTACGGTGTGTGTGTGTGTGTGCGTGCGTGTGTGTATGTGTCTGTGCATGCGTGTGTGTGTGTGTGCATCTGTGTGTGTGTGTTTGTGTGTGAGCATTTATGTGCATAAGTGTGTGTGAGTGTGTGTGTGGGTGCATGTGTATGTGTGAACGTGTGTGGGAGCATGCGTGTGTGTGTGGGTGTGTATGTGTGTGAGCGTTTATGTGCATGTGTTTGTGTGAGCGTGTGTGTGTGTGGGTGCATGTGTGTGTGTGTGGGTGCGTGTGTGTGTGGGTGTGTATGCTCGTGTGTGTGTCTGTGTGAACGTGCGTGTGGGTGCATGTGTTTTTGTGTGTGCGTGTGAGTCTGTGTGTGTGTGTATGCATGCGTGTGTGTGTGTTTGTGGGTGGGTGTGTGTGTGTGTGTGCGTGTGTGGGTGCATGTGTGTGTATGTGTGAATGTGTGAATGTGTGTGTGTGTGTGTGTGTGTGTGTATGTGTGAATGTGTGTGAGTGTGTGTGTGTGTTTGTGGGTGGGTGTGTGTGTGCGTGTGTGGGTGCATGTGTGTATGTGTGAATGTGTGAATGTGTGTGTGTGTGTGTGTGTGTATGTGTGAATGTGTGTGAGTGTGTGTGTGTATGTGTGAATGTGTGTGCATATTTTATATGCACTTTCCTCTTCTCATTTCCTTCCCTTCTCTCCCCATCTCCCTCGTTCCCGATGCCGAGGAGTCTGGGAAAGGGGGGCTGAGAAAATGCAAAAGTTTTAAAATGGCCTCCTGGGGGGAAAAGATTGCGGCAGACGCATTAGCCCCGCGGATGAACAAACAAACGCAGCGTTTTTTTATTTTTTTTATTGCAATCACCCGACCAGGCACGCGCTCAGAATTCCATTCGACCGGGCGATGTCATTTAGAACGCCATTACCATTCCCACCAGCGACTTCCATCAGCCAGAAACTGATGGGAGGGAGGAGAAGAAGAAGAAAAACCTCCTTTTTTATTTTTTATGTATGGGATTTAAATTTCCTGCCCTGGTGTGAGTTTCAAACAGACGGTAATTGAAGACAGACAGATAATTATCAATCGCGTCAAGTAGATGTGCATGCGACTGTAGTTTTTTTTCGTGTAAGAACAGTCCCTTTGTACTCGCACCAGTACGTTTGCGGTAATCTCATTAGAAGGGAAATAAATAATTACACGATACGATAGGCAGGATGCTGTTATGAAGGAAGCTATCTCCAAAATGGATCAGCTTTGAAATCTGATTCTGTGTAATTGCTACAGGAATCCCTTTATTTTTTTTAAAATTGCATTTTTACATTGGTTACTGTATCTACCCATTTTTTTTGAGGTTGCAAGATATTCTGCTCCTATGAGGAGCACTGGCACTGCTTGTTCAACTGCACTGTACTGTTAAAGAGTGGGCGGGGCATAATTAGGAGGCGTGGCTATGAACATTGACACACTGGTGAGGAGGGGAAGGCGGGGCCTAATTAAGAGGCGTGGCTATGAAGATTGACACACACTGTGGCTCGGGTTCTACAAGACAGCCGTCAGACTTTCAAAGGCTACTGCCTTTACTGCAAAAATGTAATGGAGTCAGGTTGCACTTAATCTGAAGTTGTTCTTCATCGCATTCATGACACCTTATGCTACACAATGCATCATAACCACGGTCATATGAGCACTATTACCAGCGCAAACTAAACGGTCTCCATATTGTGTTGACATGAAAATACAACCCAATAGCCTCAAATCCATTTGCTACTGACTGCACTCCATCTCCAGCTTGCAGCTATGATGGAGCTGGCTGCTGCTATTGGTTGTGACGCCAGCTCGTTGTCTCTTTGGCTAACCCGGTCTTTAGGCACTTTCGCAAGTCGCTAAACGTCCGAACGTGACCGCTTGACTGCAGCTCTCCTCCTGGGAGCAGCTGACAACTGCCGGGACCCACAATGCACTGCAGATCCCCTCCACTCCTGTCCCCTCTCATCCTCTACCGCCTCAACGCTTCTGGGGGCCGTCGCGGCTGAAAACTCCGCGCACCGCCGCTTGATTTGCGCTGATTCGTTCGCTGGGTTTGTCTGTTTGTTTGTTTGTTTGCTCGTTGATCGAAGGCCGTGGCTTAAAGAGGAGCGGGCGAAAGGGAGGGAGGGAGAAGGCAGCTTTTCGCGCGGTTCAAGCTGAGCTGGGCGTCCGTCCGATTGATCCCCTTCTTCCAGGGCTGAAACTACAACCACGCCAACAACGACGACGACAACGACAACGTAGCTCTGACTGGAGAGGGAGAGGGCTAAAAGAGGACCTGGGCTTTGATGTGTCCGATGAGGACACACTGCACAATTCTCAGTGTAAAACCCGGTCGTAACAGGGTTTGTTCGTGATCATATGTATCGAATGAGATAACAGCTCACTGTCAGGTTTTATTTCAATTTAGCGTTGTGCACCAGTACACCGTCCACGGACAGAGTGTAGCACAGTGGGTAAGGAACTGGGCTTGTAACCGAAAGGTCGCAGGTTCGATTCCCGGGTAGGACACTGCCGTTGTACCCTTGAGCAAGGTACTTAACCGGAATTGCTTCAGTATATATCCAGCTGTATAAATGGATACAATGTAAAATGCTATGTAAAAAGTTGTGTAAGTCGCTCTGGATAAGAGCGTCTGCTAAATGCCTGTAATGTAATGTAATGTAATGTGTGTGTGCGTATGTGTGTGTGCATGTATGTGTGTGTGTGTGTGTGTGTATGTGTGTGTGAGAAAGCAATTTCTACCCAGAACTGTTATCGTAATTCACTCAGCATCATTGACCTTTGAACTTTGACTCAGCTGACCCTGACAAACTCTCTCACGGGACTGTCGGACAATCGGTATTGAAATATGGCACGTTTAATAAATAATAATGCAGTGAGAATCAGGAGGTTACCGCTATTGATGCGGTATTTGATGACACAGCTGCGACAAGGAGATGAGGGAACATCTGATGACTTACAATTAACTAGTAGCTCCATATCTCTGTTGATAAAATAAGTCGAAAAAAAAATAAAAGTCTGAACTTATCAGTGTAAACAAGGGTGCTTTTCAGCCAAGTAATTCAATGAAATAAAACTTGATTTCATGCCGAATAAGAATAAGAATAAGAATAACATCCTGCTGTAAATTATATGCGATACTCTGAGCGCATGTGGTTCATTTTGGTCTCATTTTAACATTTTCTTTAGCACGTTTCATTTTTCCTGTCTATCTCCCACACCAATGGGACATGCTCCTGGGAGAAGAGTATTCTAAAAGCACTTAGGACATGTCAAAACATCAAGGGTCTCTCAGACACCTGATCCCACCTTTTAAACTCAACCCCCCACCCCCCCCCCCCCCACCCACCCCCTCCACTCCAATTGTGCTTCCCACTCTATCCTTCACTCTTTCCCTTGCTTTTTTCTCTCCTCTCTCTACCTCTCTCTTTCCTCTCTCTCTCTCTCTCTCTCTTTCTCAACATGAAATCTCAAGGGGCAGTTTTTTTTTCTTTTTTCTTTTTTTCTTTTTTTTAAAACATCACCCTGTCCAAATATTCACACTTCCTGTCTTCCCAAAAACACAACACCTGTCACAATCCAGTCTCCCGCAGCGGGAGGGGTGGGGAGCGGCGAAGACACGCATCAGCGGGGAGAACAGAACAGAACGAGAGGAAAGAGAGAAGAAGAAGAAGAAAAAACGAGAGAGAGAGAGAGAGAGAGAGAGAGAGAGAGAGAAACCAAGCGATCGCAGAGTGACAGCTTTCCTGACGGCCTCCTGGCTTCACGACCTCCGTGACCCTCCATGACCTCTGTGACCTCTGTGACCTCCCCCGGGCAGCATCGTGGTTTTTAATGTTTAGCGTTTCAGAGACGAAGGGCTCCAGGGCTGAGGTGCGTGACGGCGCAGGAGGTGCCGTATAATTCGAGCAGAGAGGTCACCTTCGGCCGCCATCACAGATGTTGGACGGAGTGTGGCACAGTGGGTAAGGAACTGGACTTGTAACCGAAAGGTCGCAGGTTCGATTCCCGGGTAAGGACCCTGCCGTTGTACCCTTGAGCAAGGTACTTAACCGAAATTGCTTCAGTATATATCCAGCTGTATAAATGGATACTATGTAAAATGCTGTGTAAAAAGTTGTGTAAGTCGCTCTGGATAAGAGCGTCTGCTAAATGCCTGTAATGTAATGAGACAGCGAATGAAAACCAATGCGGCCCGGTGCATATCCAGTGTGCGCCTTAATCTGAGCCATGCTGTATGGATGCAGATTTGTTGCCGTTAGATTGAGACAAAATAAAAACTGTAGAAACTCTCAGACGTGAGACAAAAAAAAAACAACCTACAAATGCTATCTATTTCATAGATTTATGGTGAATCTATTCATTTTATAGCGTCATCACAAAAGCCACAGGCCTTAGAAATGTTTTTATTTTTTTTATGAGCTCATTTTTATGAGTGGTATATTTGGATGCAGAACTAAATATACACTCAAAAAATAAAATGTTGAGCGTATGGTACGTGACCCAGTTGTGTCAACAGGGCTCCACCAAACGAGTCGAGAAGCATCACAAATGCATTATTTAGTCTAACCAAGCTGGTTTAACAAAATAATGGGATTTTTATGTTACTCGTGATGCTACTACTATGTTATACAATTTTTTTTTTGGAGTGTATAAAGAGAACAAGCTTTCAAGTAACTCTCTTACTGTGAAAAGCCATGAGAAATGAAGTTAAATCTGAACAGGAACTGAATAGGTTTGGGTGAAAGGGGTGAGTGGCAGTGTAGTAAATGATAAATGGACTGCATTTATATGGCGCTTTTATCCAAAGCGCTTTACAATTGATGCCTCTCATTCACCCATTCACACACACACACTCACAACGGTGAAAGGCTGCCATGCAAGGTACCAATCAGCTCGTTAGGAGTAATTAGGGGTTAGGTGTCTTGCTCAGGGACACTTCGACACGCCCAGGGCGGGGGATTGAACCGGCAACCCTCCGACTGCCAGACAATCACTTTTACCTCCTGAGCTATGTTGCCCCCTTAGTATCAGTGGTCTTGTAACCTGAAGGACACTGGTTCGATTCCTGGGTGTGACACTGCCGTTGTACCCTTGAGCAAGGTACAGTACTTAACCTGCATTGCTTCAGTATATATCCAGCTGTATAAATGGATGCAATGTTTTTTTTTAAAAAAAAGAAAAACAAAAGTTGTGTAAGTTGCTCTGGATACGAGCGTCTGCTAAATGCCTGTAATGTAATGCAATGCTTTTTGGATCTTACGTGTGTTGGGAGGCCAATCAGGGAAAAGATTCTTAGAGCACCCAGCTGATTGGCCGTCTGGTCTCAGAGCTTGTTGCTGTGACCTATGCAGCTCTGTAATTTTTCTGTTTGTGCTTGTAGAAAAGCTTCTGCATCACAGCTTCAGTTGAGGCCACTGCTTTAGCAAGACTGCTGAGGCAATCATTGTCTCTCATGGTTTTGGGCAGAACAACCTCAAAATTACACTAGTATTATCTTCTCCAAAAAATGCCAGAAAATCATTGTTTTCTGCCATCTGTCGTTTTGTCAGCGAGCAAATAGCCTACACTCGAGGTGTTTATGCTTATGAATTACATTTTTTTAAATAAATAAATTTATAAAAATTTTATTCAGAGCAACTTACACAACATTCACACAGAGTCCATTTATACAGCTGGATGAATACCGAAGCAATGCAGGCTACATACCTTGCTCAGGAGGACAACGGCAGTATCCTATCCGGGAAACAAACTCGTAACTGTTAGGTTACAAGTGTCTGTGCATTAGTTTGAGGTGCAAGGCTAAACAGTTGAGCAACTCAAAATCAGTTGACAGCAAATTAATTTAGACCGCGCCGATAGTTTCAGAAAGAGCTGTCCGTTGAGAATTCTACAACATATCCTAACAAGTTCGAGCAAGTTTTAACATTTTTATTATTATTATTATTCTCGAAATGTGCTTAAACTGGAACTTAAATTGAATATAGATTTTCAATTTCAATTTTTTTTCTCCTCTTTCACAGAGGGAGAGAAAAAGAAATCCTCTTATGGGTCTACATGCCCATGAAATGATGAGGGTAGTCACGGCGGAGATGAAACAGAAATATGCTGTAATAAGAGAAAAAGGGGGTGCTTTGAACGGAGTGGGGGGGGGGGGGGTGGCTTTGAAGTAGGGAGAGGATATTCGAGGGGCTCCCTCTGAGTGCCGTGTCTATTGTCCATTCCCTCTGCGGTTACAGTTTTCCACGGTGGAAAATAACCTAGAATCAAAGTCCGAACAAAAATTTAAACCCAGCGGTGTATTATTATTTTTATTTAATGATACAATTATATTGCACATGTATATACAGACAGTCTGTTGATATTATTATTATTATTATTATTATTATTATTCATACTAGTTGTAGCAGTAGTAGTCATAGTAGTATTAGTAGTACTAGTCGAAGCAGTAGCAGTACTAGTAGTAGTAGCAGTAGCAGCAGCAGTAGTAAAAGTAGTAGTAGTATTAGTAGTAGTAGCAGTAGTAGTAGTATTACTAGCAGTAGTCGTCAAAGTGGTGGAATGCAATGCTGTAGTAATTAATATATTTGACTGTTTTAAATGACATCCAACATATAATAATTATTAATTATTATTTATTATGTATGAATATAGACTCGCTGTCAAACTTGGGGAGATATTCAGGATTCAGAAGCCTGTGGTGCACCATGGGGAGGGGGGATTGTTCGCTGCGTAGCGTGAAAAGCTGTAGCGGTGAGATTAGCTCCTTTGGCTGCAGAGCGTGGTCTCGAGCCCACTGGGTTAATCGTGTCTCCTGCTGCTATGGCACGGCCAGACCACCTGCCGCTGCTTCCACGGCGGCTTGGGTCAGGAGCACGGAGCGTCGCTGTGGCACTGAGCCCCGTCTGTGTGCTTCTCTGTTGCCTAAGAGCCCGAATCCTTACCGCCACTGACCCCTCCCCAAACCCTGCCCAAAGCCATGGCTCGTCCCCCAGCCGCACCCACCGCAATGGCTCTTCCCCTAGCCCCACCCACAGCAATGGCTCCTCCCCTAGCCCCACCAACAGCAATGGCTCCTCCCCTAGCCCCACCAACAGCAATGGCTCCTCCCCTAGCCCCACCCACAGCCATGGCTCCTCCCCTAGCCCCACCCACAGAAATGGTTCTTCCCCTAGCACCACCCACAGCAATGGCTCCTCCCCTAGCCCCACCCACAGCAATGGCTCCTCCCTCAGCGCCGCCCCCACTCCAATGGCTCCACCCTCAGCCCCGCCCCCACAGCAATGGCTACTTCCTCAGCCCTGCCCCCACAGCAATGTCTCCTCCCCATTCCCATACACTGCAATGGTTACTCCCTTAGCCCCACCCCCACAACAATGTCTCCTTTTCTTGCCCTGCCCATAGCCTTGCTCCCAGCCCCGCCCGTTGGTGCTGCTGGGAGAAATGTTTTCAGTGTATATGTTGAGTTTGCTGTAAACTCAAAGGGTACAAGCTGCAGGTCTGCCCGCTCATGAATATTGATGAGCTTTCAGTGGAGAGAGTGTGGCTGAATTCAGGGTGGTGTCATGTAAAAAAAAATGTTCATGATGCAGGTGCTGTTGTACTAGTGTCCATTAAATCATTTATTATTTTTAAATAATATGTAGATTAGAAAGCCGAAGCTGTGTGTGTTGTGTGTGTGTGTGTGTGTTGGTGGGTGTGTGTGCGTGTGTGTCTGGTAACCCTCCTAAACAATAAGCAGTGGAAAAGGCCACTGTTAATGTGCACAGCCTTGCTAAAAATATACATTCCACAAAAAATGTGCTGTTCTTTCTGTGCCTTGCAGTCCCCTGGTAAATATAACACTTTATTTTATTTATGCAATTAAGCCCACAGAGTCCAGTCCACAGTTAAGGTCCTCATGAATATTAATTGAAATGAAACCTAGACATGTTTTGTTCTAATTTCAAAAATATCATAACTGATACAGCCTGAACTAACTCTGGTTTCTGCCAAGTGTCAAAACAAATTGCAGGTCTGTCTTGCCATTAATATTCATGAGCTATATCTATCTTCGGTGGAGAGAGAAAGTGTGCCAAAGTTCAGGACAGTACTGTGCAGGGAAAAAAACAGAATGTTCACAATATATTTTTAAACAACTTTAATCCCCGATTATTTCCTCTGCTCTGTTTAAAATCGTTATTTGTGCCCCTCAATCAACACAGCCGGAAAACACTGAAGCCACATGAACTCTTATCATGAACTTGCCTGCGAGCCAGGGACTATTTAACACTATACAGTCTGCACACAGTACTACAGGAGAACCAGGGACTATTTAACACTATACAGTACATACAGTACTACAAGAGAGCCAGGGACTATTTCACAGTGTACAGGTTGCACACAGTACTACAGGAGAGCCAGGGACTATTTCACACTGTACAGTCCACACACAGTACTACAGGAGAGCCAGTGACTATTTAACACTATACAGTCCACACAGTACTACAGGAGAGCCAGTGACTATTTAACACTATACAGTCCACACACAGTACTACAGGAGAGCCAGTGACTATTTAACACTGTACAGTTTGCACACAGTACTACAGGAGAGCCAGGGAATATTTAACACTATACAGTCTGCACACAGTACTACAGGAGAGCCAGTGACTATTTTCACACTGTACAGTACACACACAGTACTACAGGAGAGCCAGTGACTATTTAACACTATACAGTCCACACACAGTACTACAGGAGAGCCAGGGACTATTTCACACTGTACAGTTTGCACACAGTACTACAGGAGAGCCAGGGACTATTTCACACTGTACAGTCCGCACACAGTACTACAGGAGAGCCAGGGACTATTTCACACTGTACAGTTTGCACACAGTACTACAGGAGAGCCAGGGACTATTTAACACTATACAGTCTGCACACAGTACTACAGGAGAGCCAGTGACTATTTCACACTGTACAGTCCACACACAGTTCTACGGGAGAGTCAGTGACTATTTAACACTATACAGTCCACACACAGGTCTACAGGAGAGCCAGTGACTATTTAACACTATACAGTACACACAGTACTACAGGAGAGCCAGGGACGATCTAACACTATACAGTCTGCACACAGTACTACAGGAGAGCCAGGGACGATCTAACACTATACAGTCTGCACACAGTACTACAGGAGAGCCAGGGACTATTTAACACTATACAGTCTGCACACAGTACTACAGGAGAGCCAGTGAATATTTAACACTATACAGTCCAGACACAGTACTACAGGAGAGCCAGGGACTATTTGACACCATACAGTCTGCACACAGTACTACAGGAGAGCCAGTGACTATTTCACACTGTACAGTTTGCACACAGTACTACAGGAGAGCGCTAATGAGAGGTACGTCTCTCTCTCTCTGACAGCGCCCGGTAGCCCGTGTGTGTGTGCTTCCTGCTTCGCATCCGCAGCCCGCTCACACAATGGAACAGTGCGGAGGTCGGCGTGTCGGTTACCTCCTGATCACGTTGGCGGTTAGTTATGTATTGTTTTTGTTTTTAGCTCCCCGCGCACACAATGATGGTGATCCCTGTAATTTTACGGTTGAGATTCCTTTTCCATTATAACCGCCGCTCCCCGTTGTCTCGGCGACGGTCATTTACCGGCTGAGTCCCCCCCCCCCTCCACCCAATCAGAGGGACGGTCACGCCTTCTTCTTCAAATTCCCCCATTTCCTCCTCCTCTCCTCCGTTACTCAGTTTCACACTCTACCAGCGCAGCAATATATTTCTCTGTTTCTGTACAGAAGGGTAAAAACACTTGATTCTTTATCTCTTCCCCTCACTCTCTTTCTCTTTCTTTCCATCATTCTCTCTCTATGCCTCTTTATCTCTCTGTCTCTGTCTTTCTGTCATCTCCTTCTCTACATTTCTTTCTTTCTTTTTGTCCCTCTCCAATCTCTCTGTCATTCTCACTCTCTATCTTTTTCTCGCTTTCTCTCTCTTGCCCTCTCTGACCTTTCTCTCCATCACTCCCTCTCTCTCAGTCACTCTCCTTATCAGTCTCTCACTCTCTGTCTGTCCCTCTCCCCTCCTCTCTCTTTCTCTTTCTCACTCCCTCTCTCTCGCTCTCTCTCTCTGAAACACACATTGCAGCGGCGGTGCATGTGTATAAATAGCCTGCAGGATTAGCATAAGGGCCAGTGGCACATTTCCTGTCTTTGGGTTGTAAACTGGCTTTCCGTTTCCAAGATGGATGCCAGGCTTCCTCCTCACTGCGCTCACCTGCCTATTAATATATCGTCTGCCAGACCCGATGCTTTCATCTGTTCCCAGGTTCACCTGTATCTAGTATCACCTACTGCCTCCTGACGCACCTGAAATATTCATAGACACCATCTGGATATACACACACACACAGAGTGCATCATTACATATTTATATATAACCTATTTGGGTGACTATTTCTTGGAAAACACAATCATAATATTCTATCATTTCGCAAGCCTGTGCTGTGCAAAATGGCCGCTATTTTCTGCATTTTCATAAGTGGCGTTTATACAGATGCCGTTGTTTACCATTGCGCTTTTCGGAAAAAAAATGTGAAAACAACAGGACTGCCTCAAAAGAAATGACTGAATAGTTTACCCATCGCTGAAAGGGGGGAGACGGGGGGGGGGGGGGGGGGGGGGGGGGGGGGGGGTTTGTTTTTTTGTTTCAGCACTTTGACCTGTGCACCGTCCCCTTGTACAATTTTGTGCTTTGTCCCGAGCCTCCGTACTCCGCAGGGAGCGAAGGATTAACGGCGGGATTACGTTTTACGGAATGCCGTCGGATCTTCCACGTTCACAGCACTGCAGTTCCGTCGCGCTCGTTATCAGATTTTGACAAAGCCCCCGGGGACGAACGCGATTCAGGGAAATGGTTTCGGGGAGCGCCGTTTTTTTTTTTTTTTTTTTTTTGCTCAATCAGGTGGTAGCCCGGTTCGGATGAGTGCCCGTGAAATCGTCTTAATCTCAGACCGCGAGCGCCTGCGAGCACCCAGTCCTCGGCCTCCGCTTTAATCTCCACCCGGCTGACGAGAGCGATGAACTCGCTCGGCTGTGATGCGTACGGACGTCCTCCATTACCACAGTGGGGTTGTTTTTTTAATCTGTTAATGACACAGATCTGACATTTATATAAATGGTAAATGGACTGCATTTATATAGCGCTTTTATCCAAAGCACTTTACAATAGATGCCTCTCATTCGCCAGAGCAGGTAGAGGTTAGGGGTTAGGTGTCTTGCTCAAGGACACTTCGACACGCCCAGGGCGGGGTTTGAACCGGCAACCCTCCGACTGCCAGACAATCGGTCTCACCCCCTGAGCTATATCGCCCCTATATCACACGATGCCTCCCTTTTTGTGTCAGCAGATTTCATTCAACGTGAAAATGTATTATTTTTAAAAAATCTTCTTCCTTTTTATTTGGAAACGAAGCTTTTGGAGGTCTGAACCTTAATCTAACTTCGGTATCTTCATCGTGTGTTATACTCGAGCGTGACATTAACCAAAACGTCTGACGCGCTAAAAGTGTGTCAGTTTCAAAATGTGCTTGTGATTACATTTTTATTTCTTGTGCGCGTTATGCTTGACACAGAAACACACAGACGTTCTGTGCAATGTCTAGTTTTTGAGATAAATGGGACTGCCACATTGGAAGCCAAAACAGCTTACATCCTCCTAAAAGTAGCGAAACCTTTCCCTGACCTTACTTTCGTGTTAAATCGTGTGTAGCGAAAGGCAACGCTGATCTGTGGTTTAAAAGTTGGGGACTTCCAGACATCCAAAATGTGATGCACACGAGAAAGGATGTGCATCCCCCTCTCACACCTCCCTGACCAAAAGAAAAAGAAAAAGAGGCATGTAGTGACACTACCAGACTTTTTCTGTTTGGTCCAAATGGGTCTATTGGGTACGATCCTGTTACCGAATGTGTTTGGGTGAACGATTATGCATTTTGACTGCATCGCTGCTGTAGTGCTATGCATTTTACTAATGGAGGTTGCTTCAGTTTAGCTGCACTACGTAGTTTTTTGTATTTTTATTTTATTTTATTTTATTTTTTTTGTGCTGTGGATGTATTATGATAATACTCGTTCCTGTTATTATCGGAAACCCACCTTGACAGGAGAACACCATCAAAGATCGTGTAGAGCAGACAAGAACACCTGAGAACATAAGAATTAAAAAATTAAAGAGAACATCTAGGCTCGGCATTTACGTGCAAACTGGATGGTATAGAGCACTGCATCAAGCCTGGAGTCAGCCGTCCCAGATGCCTCTGCAACGACTTCATGACCTGGCAGGCTGCTGTGCGCATTGGCAGCTATGCTGTAAAAGAAATCCTTCTTGATATACGAATGGAATTTATGTTTAGCTCATTTTCACTAATCGGAGGTGTAAAATCCAAGTTCAAAAAAGTCGTCCTCCCCAGTGTTTCGTTCCAATAACCTAATTAGTACAATTCTTCAGCCAAGAGGTGGAATTAATTACCAAATTCAGCTGGCTGGACTTCATTGGTGGAAGAAACACTTGTAAGGAATTGAACTTTCTGACCCCCAGAGTTTCCACTTCTGCCAGTAACCTTGCTTTCTTCTAGATTAGAAGAAGAGATTTTAATAATGAATACTAAACTGCAGTAATTGTGAAGTATCTTTTGTAATTTGCTTGTTAATTCATTTGATGAATCTAAAACCTAAAACAAATTCCCTCTCAGTCTCCTTTTGCTAAGCCTGAAGATATTCAGTAGTCTTTCCCTGTAACTTTTACATTGCATGACAGGAACCAGTTTAGTTGCACTTCTTTGAACTTTTTTCAGAGTTTTGATGCATTTCCTGTAGCGTTGTACTGAGAACATTGATTTATAATACAGCACTTTCTGTATATCCCAGCATCCTGTTGGCCTTTCTTCTCTTTTCTATTTTTACTGCTACAGCATAATTCCTACTTCCTGACAGACTTTCATCAGATACTACTCCCAACGTCTTTTTTCAAAGTGAACGTACTCTGGTTTCCTTTATGCTCCTTTGCCGTCCATCAATTCTGGAGGTCTCACTCAACAACGGGAGTTTCCGGCGCCACATCCCAGTTCGTAAATAAATCACAAAGAGATGCAACAGAGAGCATCAATAGTCAGCCGGTGTTGTTGGCTGGCCACACCCCCTTCATGAATATTAATGAATCACCACAGTGGAGAACTCCAGCCGGGCTCTCAATATCAGCAGTATGGTGCTGACCATCTGGTTTGTCTGCAAAAGCTGCTGACGCCATAGGTTCCCTTCTCTTCTGGGCAGGCAAGACCAGAAATAGCAGGAGGTCCCTTCCCTTTCATCCGAGAATTATTTAATCCTTTTAAGCGTGAATTTTTTGGAATGTTTATTTTATTTTTATTCAAAATTCGAAAGTCAGTGTTCTAGAACTCCTTACATCAGCATTACAATGTTCGGTTAAGAACACATTCTAGTCACACATTTGTGATCGTACTCCTTAAATTGGATTAAAACCAACCCTCCACCACTGCCGCTCCCCCCCCCCCCCCACCCCCAGCAGGTTTTTATTACATGCCAAGATCTCTTTCCCCATTACCGGGTAAACGAATCCTCACTTCTTTACAAGAACTGTGCTGTACCACAGTAACGGCACGGAGGAAAACGCAATTAACGAAACAAAAAAACAAAACAAAACGAAAGTATTTACAAAAACATCTCTGAAACTGTTTGGACCACCTTCATTAAATGTGGACATGTGACCACGCCGCTCAGCACAAAACCGGGAATAGTTATCGGGCCGGTTCTCTCGTTAGGGAGATGCCCGTTACCGTAGATTACCACAATTAACAGGATCCATCACAAAAGATGCTGCGCGTAAAAATAACTGGCCACAGCTCTAATTAAGAGCAGAACAGGTGTCAGGAAAATACTTTGTGTGGTTAGTCCGTCAAATCCACCAGGTCCAGTAAAAAAACTTTACTCTAAAAAAATAAGCTGTATCTAGAGTGATACACTGACTCATGTTTGATTCAGTCATAATGGCCTGCTTCCAGCCCGTTCTTTTATTCTGTCATCGCAGAGCCAGCAGACAGAGGAGAGCTCTCAGCTTGGCTCCCAGGACTGAAGACTAAAGGGTGAGAGGCGGATTAACACGCTTTCACAAAACAAAAGCACGCCCGAGTCTTAATCTTTCCCTGGTGGGCTACTGTTTTGTACATTTAACATTTGCCAGTTCCCGTTACGCTTCTCCGAGGGCATGTACGTACAGTTCTATATTTGACATTCTGTGAGATGTTTTAATCGTTTTTTTTTTTTTTTTTTGCCACCTTTTAGCTTGGCTGCTGTTGGCGATCCATCTCGCAGACCGAAACCAACTTTGTGAAATTTTCTTGTTTTTGTTTAATTCAGTGGGGGGGGTTTTCCTTCCGGAGTCCAGTGATTTTACGGTTTAAGCTACTCCCTGCACATCAGGTAAGTCAGGGGTGAAACCGACGGGGATTAGGCACATAGCGATTCCAGTGATTTTGATCAATGGAAGCCGTAATCGAAAAAAAGGTGATGAAAGAATGGAATAGAAAAAAAAGAACAGTCCGAAATTGCAGAGATGGTTCGTGAACGATCTTTAAAATGGTCAACCACTTGGACTGAGAGAGAGAGAGAGAGAGAGAGAGAGAGAGAGAGAGAGAGAGAGAGAGACAGAGAGAGAGAGAGAGAGAGAGAGAATAAAAATAAAAAATTAATTCCCAGCAAATGCAGGCCTTCAATACGTTCAATCAGTTTTCATGAGATTTGGGGATCAATGGTAAAATTCAGAAGGCCATTATGGACACAATTGTTTCTACATTCAAAAAAATCAATTTTCAATTTCCCCATGAATGCTGAAAATGTATTAATGTGCTTTTCTGTTCTCACTTTCATCTCTTCTACACTCCAGAAACACACACGTGCCCACACACACACACACACACACACACACTTTACATACACACACAAACACACACAAATACTTTACATACACACACACGCGCGTGCACACACACACATACACACACACGTGCACACACACAGACACACTTTACACACATGCACATACACACACATACACTTTACACACACACACACACACACACACACTTTACGCACATGCACGCACACACACACACACATAGTTTACTCACATGCACGCACACACACACACACGCACACTGTCCTCAACTCACATCACATACACATGCATACACATATACACAGACAGGCATGCATGCAGGCACAGACAGGCAGACACACACACACATGCACACAGGCATGCATGCAGGCACAGACACACAGACACACGCACACACACAGGCATGCATGCACACACACACACACAAGCACGTACCCACATATACATACACAGGCAGGCATGTATGCATGCAGGCACAGACAGACAGACACACACACACACACATGCACAGACAGACAAAAAGGCACATGCACGTGCATCTGTCCCCCAAACTCACATTGATATTCGGTTTTAAAGTAAAGAGAAGGAACGCTTTCAATATATTTTTCTGTCTCTTGCTGATTTGATTTAGATTGTGTGTCGATGTGCTTTATGTCTTACCCTCATTCAAGCACTGATTCTAAATTGACTGCGCACCTCAGGAATATTTGTGTTGCAGGAGCCAGGGCGACTCGACGTGTCAAATTAAAAGTGCTGAGCTTTATGAGATTTTCTGACAGAGTGTTCTTTTTTTTCTTCTTCTTCTTCTTTGTTTTGTTTTATTTTATTTGACCTGCAATGATAGGATTTTCAATAAGGAAATGAGGCATGGGCCTATTCTTGTGGCTCACAACCATGACAGAGTATTTGTGTATGGAACACACAGAAGGGCTGCCAAAGTGTTGGGTGGGTCAACCAGATATTTAAGACATTTAAGAAAAAGAAAAATTAGAAGTACATATATATGCGCCCTGATTGGTGGCCTGTCCCAGGTGTATTCCCGCCTCTCGCCCAATGCACGTTGGGATGGACTCCAGCACCCACAATCCATAATCGTACATAAAACTGTACCCCTCTGGCCAGAAATATATCATTGATGTTTCCCTTATTTGCTTGTAAAAGGTACTTATTGGTACCCAGGTATAACATTATTGTACTTTCAGGCCTTGAGTGCCTGGAGTGCCTCCTCGTCCACTACAGGCTGGGGCCTTCAAGACCGTGAATAGCGGATGGCATCCACTACAGGCACAAACAGCTGAAGATGATTGGTGTTCAGCCCTTGAGTGTCTCCTTGCCTTCCATAGAATGAAACATTCAGGACCACGGATAGCAGCAGTCTCCCCGACAGGCACGCGCAGCTGAAGCTGATCGGTCGTGGGCTCAGGTGTGCCGTGGCTTTCACAGAGCCCCCTGTGGGGCCTGGGGGGAATGACGGGTGACGGATTGAGCCGTTTAGTTGTGTTTACGTCTCTACCCACAGTCCTTCGTGCTCGGCCGGATTTTCCCGCTCGGTGGAATTCCTCGTCGAACCGCTCAAGCTTCTGTTAAAGGGGGAAAAAAAGTGGCAGTTGGGTTTTTTTTTTTTTCGCAGTCTTTCCGTCTCCTTAGCCAATCAGTTGCTGGCACCGAGCTATAGCTGTTAGTAGCCTGTTCACACCTTCTCAAATAAAGGGGGCGGAGTTAGAGTAACTGTCAAAACTTGAAATATTGTTACAAAAAAAAAACCACATGAACAACTCATCAGTTTATTGGCTTTTATCCCTTTCTTTTTGAACCATCTGGCTATAAAAATTGGCTCTGGGTTTTCTGGTCCGTCTATTACGATGAAGTGATATAATAGGCCATTTGGATATTTAGAAACAAATTGGGAAGGATATCAAAAAGGCAAAGGTTTCTGATGAACGCTAAGGCATTTAAGCTTACATTTGCCATCCTGCAGATTGTTTTCCCTGTGTAATTTGTGTTATGTCAATTTAGAGTCCAGCATGGACTCTAATTAATTGCAATCTGGTGCCATCTCAGTTTGTCTCAATTGCTTTTTAAAAAAAAATCTGATTGTCCTATTATCTTAGCTCCAAATCTTTTCCTAACTCCTTGTATTCTGATGGCAATTTAATTGAATTCTCTTCTCTCAAAATGATCAGCAAACAGGAAGTACCAGAACAATGTGTGTGTGTTGAGGTGGGTGGGGGGTGGGGGGGGGGGGGGGTGCAGGAAAATCCATTCAGTCTAATTTCTCAGAAAAAAATGTAATGGGAATTCAGTTATAGCCTGGACTGATTCAATTACTGCCTGGACAAGGAGAGCGGGAGGGTTGGGGGGGGGGGGGATGTGGGGCGGGGCAGGGGATGGGTTAGTGCCAGCCATCGTAGCAACACCTGTTTCTTCGATGTCCTGCTGCACCGGCCCCCCAGGAACTCGCATGCGATGCATGCATCGTTGCCACGCCGACAAAGTGTGCCGCATGCACATTTATGGAGGGAATTACTTTATAGAAAAAATTTTATTCCAGCATGATTTTTCATTTTAAATAAATGTAAGTAAATAAATAAATACAAACCTGAGCGGTTGGCGAGGAGAGCCTTCGTTATGTCGATGCTTATTGCTTTGGAGAAGGAGGCAAAGCGGCCTTGCGTCGAAAACAGGAAGCACCCCCGTCTCCCCTCAAAAGCCAGGAAGGCGACCGCCTCAGCATGTAAATACAAACGATTTTTTCCGAGATTAATACGATTTTAATCGCAACGTCACAATATTACCGTTCCTTTCATGGGTTTTTTTTGTGAAGACCTGAGGGTCGAAACATTGCAGCACAGTTCAATAAATGGAGAGCAGCAGAGAGCAGTGAGTGGGGTTTTCCTTTTCTTTTTTTTTTCCTTTCTTTTTTTTACATTTGACTTGCCCTGAAATCCTCACAGCGCTGCAATCCAATCTATAACCGGATCAAATAATTAGATTTCCGCCGGTCGGCTGCCGCGGCGGATAAAGCGGGGACATTGTTTCTCCTCGTTCTGCTAATCATCGTGTTTCAGAGAGCCTGGAGTCTGTGATATCATTTCTAGGCTTTCAAACTTTCAAAAACCACGGTGTGTACCTGTTAATAACGGTGCTCGGCGGGATAATTCTGAGGAGGAGGGATGTGTGTGTACGCAGACACAAATGGATGCTTTTATGTACCACATCCGATCTAAATGAATGGCTTTCTCTTTCTTGTACAGTGAATTACCCGTCAAATCTTAGGCATTTCAACTTTCGAAAAGACAAGCTACTCCGCGTGCTTCTTTAACTTGCCAGCGAAAATATTCTCGTGAGGAAACAGCTTTGCAGGTTGGAATTTTTACAAAAAGCTTGAAAGTTAATTATTCGCTTATGCGTATTAAAAAAAAAAAACGTCCCTCATTCATGCAAAGACAAGGATCCAGTTTGTCTGCTTGTGTTTGAACGTTCAAAAATGCATTTTGTCTTTGTTTGACAATCACTCAGGGATGACTTTCAGAATGAAGAGATGACAGTGAGTCTATTTTGCTTAATTTAAATAAATATATATTTTACAATTTTTTTTAGGTACTGTATCATGGCAATTCCTGAACCGGCACAAGTTGAGAATGAAAATAAAATGTTAAAAATGCCCCTTTGTGTTAAAGAATTAAAGAGTATAAGGATAAAACCAAACCTGCGATGAGACCACAAAAAGTAAAATTACTCAAGGTTCCAATCTCAGCTGGAATGATAGCTGTACCCTGCCTGCCCCATTAAATCCCAGTCATGACTGCTCAAAAGGTACTTAAGCCTGTGTATTCTTGTGCTTGAAAAAATTTTTTAGATGGCCTGCAAAAAAAAATAATAATAATAATAAGAAAAAAAAAAGTCAGGGGTCAAATGTAATTGGTTCCACACGAGGGCGTTTGGAAGAGCAGATCGATATTGTGATGTAACGCACAAACGGTCTGAGACGTGAGGCAGCGGAGGTGGGGGTGGGGCGGAACATTCCGGAAGCGCAGTGGGGGTGTGGGTTAGGCCTGGCAGAGCGGAGGGGGTTCTATAACAGCGCCCCCTACCACCCCCCCTCCCCCCCAAACGTCCCCACCCCCCATTTTATTCAATTCCCTCCATTCGATCTGCGGCGAATTTTATATCTGCTACCGAAAAAAGTGGAACCTCTGGGGAAGTTCCTGTTCGTGCTCAAATACCCCCCCCCCCCGCCCACCCTCCACCCCACACTGGCCCCCACATCACCACCACCCCCTCTTCTCCTATTCTCTTGAATCAGTGGATATAATTACTTGGAGAAAGGTCCCATTTTGAAGCTGGTTTTATGTTTGCTGAAATTACATTCCTACGTCTCAATGTTTCGACGTTGCTTACGGCCAATGTTCGATTGCCTCTGCTCTTTCTCTCTCTCTCTCTCTCTCTCTCTGTCTGACGTTCCTTATTCTCTATCCTCCTCTCTCTCTCTCTCCCCTCTTGCTCTTTATTTTTCACCCTCTCTCAGTGTAATTCAACAATGCAACTGGCATGACATACCACTACGTATTGCCAAAGCTTTGCATCAACATTTTACTACAAAATTAATAAACACACGCAAAATAAGTGATGAAAAAGGTAATAGGCATGCATACATGTATACACACTCACACACACGCACTCACACACATACACACCCACAATTTATTATTATTATTTATAATTATTTATTATTAATTTTTTTAATTCAGGTATCACCCCAGTTCAGGTGTGCACAACAAGGGCCAACTTTATGCACTTAATTATTGAATTATCTCAATCATATCTTGAGCTGACATTTGCGTACGCACCTTGTACAGCCACGTGACTGCGAGTGAACCCTAAAGATTTTACTGCGCTCGAGTACAGGAGCGAAACAGCGTAGTTTCTAGAACCTGTCAGAAAACTAGAACTAAGGTGACTGGATGGAACAAAGACCAGCTCTCCAGGAGCTGTGCACCCACCAGCTCTCCAGGAGCTGTGCACCCCCGCGCTAGTCTGTTCCACCGTTCTGCAGGCTTCATGGCAAGAGGCCTACTCAGTTTCTCTCTTGGGCAGAGTCACAGCATTTTCTGATCGGGAAGAGCTGGAAGTTTGACATTTTGAGAAAACCCATGTAATTAATGGAAAGAATGCTTCTTTGAACTTTTGGATCATTCTCTCTCTCTCTCTCTCTCTCTCACTGGAAAAAGACTAGCTCTTCATCTAGTATAACTCTTGCACACGATTACAGCAGGGCTATGCAGTTTTTTTTGTTTCTTTTTGGAAAGTTTCTTCAGCCTTGTTGCAAGTGTGGCTCAGAGAAAGAGAAAAAAAACTCACTTTCATACGATTTTAATGTGTTTTTAATTTTCTGCCATATAAGTCCCCCGTGAGAGAGATGAGAGCTGGATTATCCTTTCTTACATTTTTTTTTTTCCTGAGGTACGCTCGAGTACTTCAGGTGAACTTGCCCGCTCGTTTCGTCATTAAGCTTAATCACCTCTGGCTGCATTTAGCGGAAATAAACTCGGCCCGTTGTGAATCCGACATCACTTGGGTTTGATTTATTCATACGTAGACGGACGGTTTGTGGAGCAAAAACATTACATTACATTATAGGCATTTAGCAGACACTCTTATCCAGAGCGACTTACACAACTTTTACATAGCATTTTATATAGCATCCATTTATACAGCTGGATATATACTGAAGCAATTTCAGGTTAAGTACCTTGCTCAAGGGTACAACGGCAGTGTCCTTACCCGGGAATCGAACCTGCAACCTTTCGGTTACAAGCCCAGTTCCTTACCCACTGTGCTACACTCCGTCCTGAAAACAGGGCCAAACCGGCACAATGCTGCCCTCGGGTGAAGATGGCGACGCTATCGGCCCACGCTAGCCGTTTTCAGTGCCTCTTTCTCCAGCTCAGCTTAATGGGAGCTCAAGCCCCAGGCTTGGACTTAATCAAGGCAAACGTGTCTTTAACTTTAATGTCGGAAATCAAAATAAAATCTTTTTTTAATTTTGTTCAAATGGGAGCGTAAGCCGCGCTCCTCACAAGAGGATAGTTTTGGCGTGTGACGTGTGGTGCAGTCCTTAGGGCTGCTGGTTGCTCTATGTCTAATACAGCGCCCCCTGTCTGTTTGGGGGTTTAATTGCCTGCTGTGTCATGTTATATTGTGATCCCTTCTCTATCTTCTTGTCTCTCCAATTTTCCCCGACTGAATAAAAAAAATTTTAAATGAAAAAAGCGCAGTCTGTTCTCTCTTGTAAAAAAATTGATATAAATAAAAGGTGTTTAAATCAAGCACGAATCCGCAATAGCTGCGACCGCACACGCGCATGCATCCATGTGTGCATGCATCCACGCACACACCCTCACGCAAACACATGACCTCTTCTTTGGCTCATGACCAACCTTTCCAAAAAATCTTGTGCAAATCTGTGAATCCATTCGGGAGGTATGCACCTTTTTGTGATGGGCCACGCCCATTGCCACGCCCCCTCTTGGTCAATCGGCCTTGAAAGTTACTCAGCTCTACCTTCGGTCATGACCAACCTCCATGCCAAATTTCAGCCTCCTGGGGCGAAAACTGTGGCCACTACGGGGTGGGGCACTTTTGTGGACCAACCGACCAATCGACCGACCGACCGACCGACCAACAGACAGATCTATAGAGCTGAGGTCGCAGCTAATGGTAAATGGTAAATGGTAAATGGACTGCATTTATATAGCACTTTTATCCAAAGCACTTTACAATTGATGCCTCTCATTCACCAGAGCAGTTAGGGGTTAGGTGTCTTGCTCAAGGACACTTCGACACGCCCAGGGTGGGGTTTGAACCGGCAACCCTCCGACTGCCAGACAATCGGTCTTACCTCCTGAGCTATGTCGCCCCTAATAAAAACTTAATTTTGCTGACTGTTCGGTCTGCATTTCTGAAAAATGGTTTAAACTTCTCTTCACAAAACTTTTTACTCTTCCTAATTTAATTGCGAAGTTTAGGGCAGATATTAATTGAATCCAGGCCTCTGCCATTGAATTAATTCATAATTATTATAATAATAATTAATATATCATTCTAATGTGCGGTGCAGTAATACTTTTGAAAAGAAAAAAAACTGACATATCGAAACAATGTGATGGGTGAAGCAAATGACTGACAACATTTTCAGAAATGCTTATAAATTGTAATGTTTACTAGTTGTAAGCCCACTTTATAGCAAACTACTTCCACAAAAAAGAAGCCACAAATACCACTATATGTATTGTGGTTGTAAAGGTTCTCTGAGAGTGCATACAACGCTGTCAGAGTGTGACACGTCAAAACTTTATTTAGGACCAGAATTAAGGACAAATTCAGTCAACTTTTGTTTTTAATTTTGGCTAATAAATAAAGTAATGCGGTTTTGGAAAAATGTATTTATTGCAAACAGCTTGAATCAATAATTTTTCTTTTTCTTACGAAGAGAATATTTGAAAGGCTAAACGGCCAAAGAGTAAAATCTTCAGTGAGAAATCAACTCTGACAATGTAGATTTTAGAGCACACTTAATCTCAGTGGGATTACGCAAGAGTTGGATCAATGCTAAATGTTTTACCATTTTAAAAAACATATGCATATTATACTGCTGATATCCATGGGTCATGTGACCTCTTCTAGGAAAGGTAGAACTGCAAGCATGCTAATAAATCCCCCATGAACCATAATAGATCCGGCAGGCATTTATGTACTCGCTATTTTACTTTCCTTGGTAGCCTAGCAACAAAGGATGCTGGCAACATTCCGTCCTGCTCTGACCAACCTCACTCTTGCTCTTGCCGTTCACATCTGGGGGTGAGGAACGAAGCCCTTGGATTGGTTCATAGCCAGAGATTGACAGGTCACTGGCACTGTGGCTTCTCCCAATACTGCCAAACCCTGTCCTGGGAGATCTACCGTCCTGTTGGTTTTCACTTCAACCCTGATTCTGCTCATGAGATGAATGAGGTGTGCTTTGTTAGGGTTGGAGTGAAAACCCACAGGACAGGTATATCTCCAGGAACAGGGTTGGGCAGCCCCGCTCTAGTCGTTGAAGGAGGAGTGCTTTGTTTGGGGTTGGAGTAAGGGAGGGATAGGCAGCCATGGTGCAGACATTCTTATCCAGAAGATACGTACACGTGTTTACACAGTGCCCATTCATAGCTGGATATACTGTTGAATGCTGAAGAAATTTAGACACCTTGCTCAAGGTGGGTGTAGCCTGGGAATCCATCCTGCAACTTTTTTTCGGTTACAGGCCCAGTTCTCTGTCCATTACATTACTCTGCTACCCATGTGCCGGTTTGCGGAGCCCGAGGGGTGGGGGGCAGCGGGGGAACAGTGGAGAGGGGGGGGGGTGGGGGGAGTATGGGGTGGAGGCGGGGTACTCACACAAATTTATTCTCCTGGGCACAGGCTGGTTCTGTCGGGCGGGGAAAGCCATCTGCTTCCTGTCTGCCAACGCCCTCCTCCACCGTGGCCCTGCCCCCTGTGGAGGCTGTATATTCTGGGCAGTTGTTAAATCCACCCCCCTCCCTCCCCCCACCCCAAACCTTGCCTATCCATCTCCTGATGACTTTTCCAGGGCTCGTACATCTCGCTGGCTGAGGCCATCCTGTTTGGAACATAACGGATACCCCATTAAAACTGATTAAAATCCCCCTGCCAGGGTGCCACCCCCACCCCCCCCTCGTCCCCGTCCCCCAGCTGGCCAGCCTTCAGCTATAACTCTGGCTGGCTGTTATACCTGGCTCTACACTGGGCTGGGCTGGGCTGGGCTGAGCTGAGCTGAGCTGAGCTGAGCTGAGTTGGGCTGAGCTGAGCTGAGCTGAGCTGGGCTGGGCTGAGCTAAGTAGGATTGCACTGAACTATTTGGGCTGAGTCCTATCACTCTCTAACTCTCTCCTTTGCCCTCACTGTATCAAAAGTATCAAGCACACCCACACACACACACAAACGCACACACACACGCTTCCAAACAAACACGCTTAACACATGTAAGGCATTTCCCGGCGAACGCCTGACACCTCACACAATTATGTCATCGAGCCATTCATCCAGATCCCACCAGACAGTGGGGAAATCTGACAGATTGGGCCCCCCCTTCCACCAACCCCCCCGCCACCCCCCCACCCCCCCCCCCCCCCCCTTCCCCTTACTGTCTTCTCGTTAGCCTGCTTTGCATTCTGACCAGTCAATCAATAACCCAATTACCAGCATAATGTGGCCCCAATCCACTTGTGGTGCGTCGCGCTGAATTGCAGCATGGAAACCCATTATCCCCGTCGCCACGGCGAGCTCCTTCTGCTCGTGCTCAGACTTATTAGTTTCGCCGCGAGACGGACAGCACCGAGCGGCGGCTCCTGTCAGGAATTAATAGTGCTGGGAATTGGTGCGCTGGATCCTGCAGCATGGCAATCTCTCTCTCTCTCTCTCTCTCTCTCTCTCTCTCTCTTTCTCACTCTCCTCTCTTTCTCACTCTCCTCACTCTCTCTCTTTATCACACTCTCTCTCTCTCTCTCTCTCTCACTCTCTCTACCTCTCTCTCCTCACTCTCTCTCTCTCTCTCTCTCTCTCACTCTCACTCTCTCTCTTTATCACACTCTCTCCTCACCCTCCCTCTCTCTCTCTTTCTCACTCTCCTCACTCTCTCACTCTTCTCACTCTCTCTCTCTCCTCACTCTCTCTCTCTCTCTCTCTCTGTCTCTTTTCTCTATCTATTCTCTCTTTTCTGCCTGTGGTTAGTTTTGTTGGTAGTCTTTCTCTTTATGTTGATTGTCTATTATTTTTATTTTGAAGTACAGTAATTTCTGTGGTTGAACGATGTCCCAATAAAAGGGTTTTTAAATCTCTCTCTCTCTCTCTCTCTCTCTCTTTCTCACACTCTCTCCTCACCCTCTCTCTCTCACTTTTCCGCCATCTCTCTTTCTCCCCCATCTCTCTCTCTTTCTCCCCCCCCCCCCCCCCCCCCCCCCCCCCCCCCCCCCCCCCCCCCCCCTGTCTGCCTGCTCGCTCTTACCCGCTCTCCCTGTCTCATAATTTGATACTCTTTAGACAGTATTTTAAATGGAATTAGTATTATTTCTCAGTGGTTAAAATGGCCCCCGGGAGGGTGATTGGAGGGCAAGCAGGTGCTAATCCTGAGATTTTCTTCGCCGTAGTCCCTTCCTGACTTGAGTGCTTTGGGTCCTCAACCCTGAAACCTTATTACAGGTTTATGTAGTTGATAATTATAATGTAGTGCTTAGCAGACGTATTCACCCTCCACTTTGAAAAAAAAAAAAAAAAAAACATTCTCCGGCAGTACCATGTGAGTAATTTCACATTTTGAGAAGTTACAAACCGCATATTGTTTAAACCTGTTTTAGTTCAGCACTCGAATGGTCAGCACACAATTTTTTATTTTTTTATTTTTTTGCCGGGGTGAAGTAAGTTCACTTTATTTTAAAACTACACAGTCAGTATGACGGTATGAACAGGCATTACTTAAATGAATTGAGTCATTTGACCAAATGGATGATTTTTGACCATATGAATGAATGGAAATTGACAGATGCTTTGACAATTGCAATTTTTTTTTAGTGTAAACCAGGGGTGTCAAACTCAGTTTGGCTCTGGGGCCGGATCCAGACTTTCTGTTCTCGGGTGGGCCGGATCAGTAAAAGAATGTCAACTCCAAATATTTAGCTTTGTTTTTCAGTACTATGCTTTATCATTCAGCCTACATTTGTAGCCTACCCTACATATTATAATCACGGATGACAAGGGATCTTTTCTAAGCACAACACATTTATTCACAAACAATGGAAAAAAAAAAATGATTTCATGTTAGGCGGTGAATGTGTTAACAACTGGTTTATTTTAACAGTTAAGTGAATGCAGTTTTACACCTGAACCAACTCACCACACTAAACAAACTCAAGTGGGAGCTATGAAAAAAATATTTTCGCCTTAATTGTCATACTGCTTTGAAATAAATAAAAAAAGAAATACAAAATAAAAGTTATAGCAGTGCATGGGCAATAAGATTAGACTACATCAGATCAAACTACTAGGCTGGGCCTACTGAAGCTGAGAATATACTGCACAATATTAATTGTCTTTAATATGAAACCAGATTAATCTTATTTTTAATGATCTGTATTCATGAGTGCAAACAAATTTCGTGTCATCACACTTTTTTTCTCTCTCACTGCACTCCTGCAGTCTACTTGCTGCTGCTGGCTCCTGAAACTTGGGATCTTTTTGCCTTCACAAGTGTATCGATATTAGGTGTCAAATCCTGAGTAGCAGCACATTTAACAATGTCATTCAAGTGTTTATTTGTTAACCTTGAGCGCTGCTTTGTTTTATTATTGTTCATTACGGAGAACACCTGTTCACAAAGATAAGTAGTCCCAAACATGGATAGAACCTTTGCAGCCATGGCTGTTAATTTGGGGTAACCTGGCACGAGATATTGATCCAATCCCACGGACCCAAATTTATCCTTCATAGCGGAATCGCACTGCAAGTCAATAAGCTCGAGTTGAATGTCAGCTGGCATATCAGAAGGCTTCACTGTAAATGGCGAGCGAAAAAAGCCAAATTTGTTCTCAAGTTCACTGAATACCTGAAACCTCTGCTCAAACTCTCGCAGCAAATCTGTTATGTTGTCTTTATATTTTTCCAAATCATTATCGGGACGGTCCGGTGCCTCCGGACGCACAGCTGTGAGACAAGAGAAATGCGCGGTGTCACCGTTGGATAGCTGCGTCTCCCACAGTGACAGTTTCATCTTGAACGCACTTATGCTGTCGTAATATTGAGTGACAACTCTGTTACGGCCCTGCAATGTAGTGTTAAGTGTATTCAAGTGTTGTGTAATATCAACCATAAACGCAAGATCCTGCACCATTCCTTGCATTTAAGTTCCTTTACTGGGCGTCCCTTCTTCTCCATGAACTGTCTAATTTCCCCTCGTAGCTCAAAGAAGCGCTTGAGTACTGCACCTCTGCTTAACCACCGCACGTCAGTGTGGTATGGTAGGCCAGCATGAATGACATTATCACTGAGAAATGTGTCAAACTGACGGTGATTTAGACCGCGCGCTCTGATGAAATTGACAGTTTTCACAACCACACTCATAACATGGTCCATTTGCAGTGTTTTGCAACATAACGCCTCCTGATGCAAAATACAGTGAAATGCCCAAAACTCTTGTCCTCCATTTGCGGTCTGTACTTTGTCACGGAATTTTTGTGGCAACGCCTGCCTTTCTCCCGACCATTGATGGCGCACCGTCGGTAGCCAGGCTCACGGCACGGGACCAGTCCGCTCCCACCTTGTCCAGCGCTCCAACGAGAGCGCTGAAAATGTCATCTGCTGTTGTGGTGTCATTCATGGGCACCAATTCAAGCAGCTCCTCGGTGATGGTCAAAGTTTCATCAACACCTCTAACGAATATGGCCAGTTGAGCAATATCTGTGACATCGGTGCTCTCATCTATTGCAATTGAAAATGCGATAAATGACTTGATTTTCTCTTTCATTTGGCCTGTCAAGTCACTTGAGAGTTCTGTCACCCGATCTGCGACAGTGTTCCTCGTTAGACTAATATTGGCAAAGGCAGGTCGCTTTTCAGGGCACACGACTTCTGCAGCCTTCAGCATGCATGTTTTTACAAACTCCCCATCAGAAAATGGCTTGGATGCCTGCACCAGCTCGTTGGCAATAATGTAGCTGGCTCTTACAGCCCCATCAGCGATATCGCGGCTGCGCGTAAAAGTAGACTGCTGTTTCTTCAGACCAGCCACCAATTTGTTTATCTCGTCTTTCCTTATTTGTCCTTTCAAGTGGTCATACTTGTCTTTATGATGAGTCTCATAGTGGCGCCGAATATTAAACTCTTTGAACACTGCAACTTGCTGATTACATACCAAGCACACTGGTTTTGCATTCACTTCTGTGAATAAATAATTCTCAGTCCATTTTTCCTTGAAAACTCTGCACTCCGTGTCCACTTTTCTTTTTTTTGACAGTGCCATTTTGGGAAGGGTGTGTTGACCGATAACTTGTTTAGTAGTGGTGAATTGTGAAGCAAGATTGCCGGTTTATTTTTAGTACTAACTCGTGTCAATGCCGCATGCAGCTCTTTTACACATGTACTGCCCTCCCGCGGCCGGAGGGAGCATTTGGTTTGTATTTATTTTAAAAAATCATAACTTTTGATAGAAATGAGCTAGAGACTCGCTTCTTTTTTTGACATACTCAGAAATTTATGCCGGGCCGGATTAAATCATCCAACGGGCCGGGTCCGGCCCGCGGGCCGTATGTTTGACATGCCTGGTGTAAACTGTACTCAAATGATTTAGAAGAGAGTGGTGGTTCTGCTTTACAGTGCAGAGGGTGAATGGCATCCAAACTGGCATCCAGGACGGAGGGTAGCACAGTGGGTAAGGGACCAGGCTTGTAACCGAAAGGTCGCAGGTTTGATTCCCGGGTGGGACACTGCCGTTGTACCCTTGAGCAAAGTACTTAACCTGAATTGCTTCAGTATATATCCAGCTGTATAAATGGATACAATGTAAAAAAAAGTTGTGTAAGTCGCTCTGGATAAGAGCGTCTGCTAAATGCCTGTAATGTAATGTAATGTAATGTAATCCAAAGAACGCACATAGATTAAGTGAAATACACCGGCAGTCCTGAAGTCAGTGTTTGACGGACGGGTCTTTAGTGGACACTGCTGGTGTAAGTCTTTTTCAGATAGGTGTACCGGCTCTGGACAATGGGGCGGTAATTCTTTCTTTCAATTCTTGTGAAAATTGCCGCAGTTCTGACAGGGTCTGACAGGGTGGATTTCAATCATGTACTTTCTCTCTCCGGTCCGTGTAAGAATGGACCAATCAGAGACATTCATTTTCTCTTTTTGTAACCCATTCCAGTACGTCTCTGCTGAATGCTGACCCCTGACCCCTGATAGATAGATAGATAGATAGATACATAGATAGATAGATCAACCCAATAACATACAGAGAGACAGAGAGATATTCTTCTATCATTTGATTTTTCTAATATCATTGGTACTTTTCTAACATATATGTATTAACAATGTATGTTTGCCATGTCAGTAAAATGTATTTAAATTGAACAGACAGATATGAAACTGATTTACAGTAAAGGCGCTAATTGACACAAATAACGAGCGCCAAGAGACACCTTTTCCGTGAAAAGATACGTCTAGGTTTGAAAACCAATTCATTTGTGAGAAGGTTTTAGTTATTAATTTTTTGCTGAAGGGAACAAATGGGGAAAAGAAAGTTTAAGCTTTTGAGCAGTGCGATGTGTTTTAGTTGTTTTTTTAGTTGTGTTCTCTGTGTTTTTCCCACGGTGCGCAGGACTGCCTGTCGCCGTGGGCTATGCGTGGCCAATTGCGGTCACTCACTCATTCACTCACTCACTCACTCACTCACTCATAGACGACCTGAGAGGGACGTTTGGTAGGACGCTTGCGCAGGTGGTGCTTCATTTAGTAGGACGCATGCGCAGGTGCATCTCCCAAAATCACCACTTCAAACGGCACAACATTTTTAAGCACATCTTTATCGCCTAACGTTACTTTAGCTAACCCTAGCATGTTAGCGTATCGCCTACTTTAGTTAACCTAGTTAGCGCGTACCGCCGACACAGATGTATGGACACACGGAGGACAACAAGTAACGTTACAGAGGTCAGGACATGCCATAGCTAGCTAGCTATAGGGTTAGCCAAGTTTTACTCATGGCACTTTGTACAGGTGCGCCGTGGGTCTGGACGGTTTCGTGCTTGTTGTGGAGTGAACATGGGGGGGCAATGTTTTGTGGCTGATTCCGACGCCTGAGCAGGTCGATATCTGAAGCCTGGAACATGGAAACGTTTGGCGGATGGAAGACTTTTTGGTGCAATCTGCAAAGGGCGGTTTAGGCGATGTGCGATCGTTGCCACCGGCGATTATCATATTCGATAATCGGTCGCAACGACCCTCAGTTTATACTCACCGCTATCATCACTGAGTCTTAAATTTGTACAGAACTTTGACCCCATCGCTGGCTCACTTGCCATGGCAATATTATTACAGCGCGTTCTCATCTCCTGCGATTATCTTCAGCAAAGCGGAAACTCGTCAACTGGCCTAACCTTAAAGTAAACAAAAATGGAAGGCCGCACGCATTTGTTGAGAGTTTGATATAAAACGCAATAAACAATGTTTCTGAGCTGGTGTGCTTCTGACCGGGTGGACTACAAAGACACCATGAATGACTCCATATGTGCGATGTGTTCTCATCAGAAAATGAATGTGTTTATACATTTTATGAACGACGGCCTTCCATATTGAAGTCCAGAGATAGCGATATCCATGGGCCGATCATGCGTTGTCGAACTGTTAACTGGCATTAAGACCGCCAGCAGTCAGGCCAGGTGTCGGCCACCCCAATCAGGTTTTAAATCCCCACCCCCCACCTTCCCCCAATAGCACTCTCTGAGCGCCTTGGGGTCCCATCGCTTTCTGCATGAAGAGAAAGGCAGACTGTCCGCTCCAATAAAAACGAGAAAAAAAACCCCAAAAAAATAAAAACCTTCGAACGACGACGCCCTAAGGGATGCGAGCAAACGCAGCGCAGAGCTGGAACGTTCCGGGGACGAGAACCCAGACGGACCGGCGAAAGAAGGGGCGAGACCCAAAAAAAAAAAAATGTTAAAAAAAAAGTTTGAAGGATGAGAGCTGTGGCACTCCTGACACCGAGGGAGCGAGCGGTAGAGCGGTAGAGCGGTCAAGCGGTCGAGCGGGAGGGGAGATAAAACTCTGACTCAGGGTCTGGTAGCGCTCCGAGATCTCTGTTTGTTCACGCCCTTTAATAGAGGCGTAAACGCCCAGCACGGAATAACAGTGTTATTGCGTTTGCGTTTCCCGCCAGTGAGAGAGAGAGAGAGAAAGAGAGAGAACGAGAGAGAAAGAGAGAGAGAGAGAGAGAGAGGGAGAGAGAGCAAGAGAGAAAGAGGGAGAGGGAGAGAGAGAGAGAGCGAGCGAGGGGAAAGGACAGGAAGCCATCGCCGCTCATCGCCATCCTTCCGACGCGGGCCCACGTGTGCTTTTAATAGCCTGACTGGCGGTAAGCGGGGCGGCGGGAGCCGCGGACGGCGGGATCTCAGACATAACGAGCTCCGGGGGGGGGCTATTCTTACCCCCCCCCCCCCGCGCTCTTTTCAGAAACCGGGGGTCAGAAGACCGGAGAGAGAAAAGAGACGAGACTCTGCCCCGCCATCCTTGACCTCCACCCCCCCCCTCACCTCCCCTCCCCTCCACCCCCCTCCCCCCCCCACCCCCCCCCCCTCACCCCCCCCCCCCTCCACCCCCCCCCCCCCCACCCCCCTCCCCTCCCCCTCCACCCCCCCCCACCCCCCCCCACCCACTCCTTTTCAGGAAAAAGCTCCTTCTGAATTAATGATGTAATTAACTCTCTTCATTAGGAAGAGGGCTTCCGTGGGGCCAATGCTGTTTACCGCCTGACAACCAGACAGGGACAATTAGAGGTGAGTTTCCAGCAGAGAACCCTTCTCTTTCTCATTTTCTCTCATTCTCTCTCCTTCTCTCTTTCTCTCTGTCTTTCCTTGTCTTTCTCTCCCTGATTCCCCCTGCCCCCCCCTGCCCCCCCCCCCCCAAACACCCCCCACCTTCCCACCACACTCAATTATAATTCAAATCAAACAGGCTTTTCTCACTGTGAAACAGCCCACAGAACATCCACTGAGGCACTTGAAGGCAACGTGCCTGAAGATCCGGTCCAGCTGCTTACATGCACTGGGCCTTTTATGACATCTTTAACTATGTACAAGTCTGCATTGCAAATGAGGGTACGGTGAGCAAAACTACATCTGACAGCTGCTGTAAAGATGATTCCTCGGTGGGCTGGGGAGGGGGGGGGAGGGACGGGGGGGGGGGGGGGGGGGGGGGGGGGAGACGGGATGGGGGGCGCATCCAGTTAAAGCCCCGGTCCCTAGTTACTCAAATCATGGTCCTCGAGGGCTGAGGACTGCTGGTTTTCTACCCTCCCTTTACCTGGGTGTCAGGTGTGAGGACAGTCTGGTCAACCAGTAGCACCAATTCTTCATTTAATTACCTGAGAGAGAGAGAAAAAAAAACAGGGCTGTATTTTGGATTCGAGGGCCGGATTTGAGTATCCGTGCCCTATTCCAGTGGTATCCAGTCATGTGCGATGGAGTTCCAAGAGTTTTCATTCCAACCAATCACTGCACCTGCTGATTTCACTGATTAAGTTCCCTCCTCTCTGGTTGAAGGTGAGCTAATCAAGTGAAATCAGCAGGTGCAGTGATTGGTTGGAATGAAAACCTGCCATGCTCTCGGCGCCTGATTGGGCACCACTGCCCTAGTCCCTGGTACTGTGTTGCGTCAGTGTGGGCTGTGGCCAGACATCCAATGAGACAGCGGAGAAAGCAGGGCAGCCCCTGCCTAATTGGGCAATGGAAGACTCCGCTGGCCAATCAGACGCTTGGAATCTGACTACGCCAGCCAATGGCAGCACAAGCTGGCCGCGTGCATGTTCAGAAGGCGTGGCATCTCCGGACGCGCGCTGATGTCACGCAGGCGCCCGATTCTGATTGGCTGTTCCTGTGTGATGTCCTTCTCTTCGGGTTGTTACTTCATCTCTGTTTCCGTCTGTATGTTTGTCTCTCTCTGTCTCTTACTCTCACTCTCTCTTTCTCTCCCCCCCCCCCTTTCTCTCGCATTCTATGCCTGTGCTGGGTGCATGGGTCTGTTTTTTGTTGTTGTTTGGGCTGTTTAAATGATTAAAGTCCTGCATTATTTTTCTGTTAGAACAATGCCTCAATAAAAGTTTTAAAAATCAAACCTCTCTCTCTCTCTCTCTCTCTCTCCCCCCCCCTCTCTCCCCCCCGTATGCGTAATGGCATACAGTTCAAGCTCTCCATGCTGCTCATTTAGGGAACTCATAACGCTCTGAGCACCATGGGGAGGAGCTGTGCTGTTTAGCCTGTAATTCAGCTGAAACCCATGATGTTTATAGTCATCCTAATGAGCAAGCTGAACACATAACAGGGTAATTAGCTGTGATCTAGGGTGAATAATTACACACAAATTATAACGAATATCATGCATTCCAAAAAATATATATATATATATATATATATTGCATTAACTGAATGGGTTAGGCAGAAATCTTAAGGCCTATGAATAAACTCACATCAGCAGTGTCCACTGGATTCTCTGCTCACTTCTGGTTTCAGTCATTTTTTTTTTACAAACAGCTGAATATCAATCCATGACAGTCAATCATATTAAGATTCTTATAGTACCGAAGTAATAGTACCAAAACAGAACACAGCAAGCTTCTTTTACTGTAACCATAATTTAAACTTACATGCAAATTCAATTGTTCGATTTCCTCATTATATTTTAGAGGATAATAATTTTGAGGGTGTAAAAACAAAACGTAGCAGTTGAATGAGAATAATAGAACTGCACTGTTTTGAGAAGAGGGAGAAAGAAATATATTTTCTCCAGTTTACCAGGTGGCTTGGTGAATTCACAGTCTGATCGTGTTTAAAATGTGCAGGGAGGTGATTTTCAAAAGTTAGAAAGATACACGCACCATTGTCTCATGCAAGCCCAAAAGAATTTTGTGTACCTTTCCAGGACGGTCTAAGATATTGAATGATCGAAGGTCTAGGATGCCACAAGGCTGGACAACCCAAAAGAATATGCTGTTCCAAAAACAGACATCGCCACCTGCTTCCACATCATGTTTGTCAAGCCTGGACTCAGTTAGTCCAGGTAAGTGGCACAAGTAAAAGACTCAAGTAAGAGACACATGAAAAATTAACTCAAGTGTGCAAATTCCATTAACACTTCTGCAACGGCTTTAATAAATCATCTCTCCAGCTCAGTCGATCGATACCCTTTCGAGAGGTAACCTTTTTTTATTCATTTTTTTAATCGCCAATGTTAATGGGAATGTGTGATTCAGAAAATTGTTTCGGCTACTAATGAGTGAAAAGCCTCCGATCGACAGCTGCCAAATGGCATTCTTATCACATCCTGAATTGATCGCTGACATCAGCGGTGCTGGCGGACGGAGTGGCTTAATGTGGGCCGGACATCGCCCCGGGAATCGGCAGGCAAGCGCTCTTAATTTGTAAAGATTAAATGACTAATTGACTCGATTCAGGTGCGGTGACGCGCTGCTCCTAACGACCGTACAGCAGGTGACAGGAAGAGGAGGCCGTGTGATTATCTCATCCGCGCTGTGAGACTGAATTATGGGATACGGAACAGCGTTCCCCGAGGATGCAGGCCCTTGATTATCACATCCCGTTGGCTGAGGTGGCAGCACTGATAAACCAATGAGAGCTCGCCGTAACATTTTCTCTGTCTCTCCTAAAAGTCACGCAAAATATTAAATACAGATGCTGACCACCGCCCACATGAGTCAGGGCATGCTAAAATGATGTCACGTGACTTGTCGTGTGATGGGCAATGGGGCACCCTCCATGTGTTGGTCAATGGGGCACCCACAGTGTGTTGGTCAATGGGGCACCCGAGATCTGGTGGTCAATAGGGCACCCACAGTGTGTTGGTCAATGGGGCACCTACAGTGTGTTGGTCAATGGGGCACCCACAGTGTGTTGGTCAATGGGGCACCCATGATCTGGTGGTCAATGGGGCACCCTCCGTGTGTTGGTCAATGGGGCACCCGAGATCTGGTGGTCATTGGGGTACCCACAGTGTGTTTGCTGAAGCTGCACAAGTCAGCATGAGCGCAACCCGTGAGCCATTTTGTGAAAAGAAGCTAGCATCTAACATCACATCACGTTTCAGAGGAGTGTGTGTGTGTGTGTGTGTGTGTGTGTGTGTCCCTCCGTGCTCTCTGGAGTTGATAATGGAGGCTGCATCAATTAGCGTGAATTTGTGAATGCGACTGGGTGTTCAAGACCAGGAAAAAAGGGATTAAAAATAGATAAGATCGAGTCCTAATTTCAACCCCAGATGGAGATGTTCACTCTCTTTCTCTCTCTCTCTCCCTCCCTTCCCTGGAAATGGAAGTCACAGCTTTCAACATTAGTTTCCTGCTATCTGGCTCTATCAATTTTTAGTCAGACTAATGTCATAGCTGAGTGGTTACGTTGGGCCCCCCGTTTCCTTCCATCTAATTCACAGCATCCTGTTGTGCTCATGCCCATTTCTGCAACCCCCCTCCTACCACCCCCCCCCCTCCCACCCACCCACCCACCCCCATCTTGAGAAAACGCAGACAGGCTCGTGCTCCTCCACAAAACACAAAATGTCAGCCACATTTTCACTCTGAATTTCCGACAGACTTGGCATTTGCGCCCAGTTAAAAAATAATCATAAAAAATTATGAGAAGTGAAGGAAAGTGAGCTTCCCAGGGAGCCCAGATGGTCAAAATATCCTGCACTTTCTCTCAGAAGGACAGCTGGATGTTACCTGCAGCGCGTTCCTAAATCAAAAGCAATAGTTATGTTTCCAAAGAAGGTGGAGTGGAGGGTGGGGGGTGGAGGGGGGGAGGGGGGGGAGGGGAGGGGGGGGGGGGAGTCTTTACATCAGCCTGCCAAGAGATTTATGAACCACATTTTATCTCACTTATGTCATCATCATTAGAGGAGAACCAGCAGGTACATTCCATCACTGAAGCCTTTGCCAGAACCCATAAACAGCACGTTTCAGATGCGGGAAAAGCTCCTTTTCTCAAACGCATAATTACTTATGTGATCAAGGGACGAGTGCCGGTAAGCCAGAAGGTGGTTGGTTTAAATCTTTTTTTTTTTTTTTTTTCCCCTCGAATGATTGCTCTTGACTTCACTCCGCTGCAGTCGTAGCCAAACCTGAAACGCCACAGTAAATCTGAGCCCCAAATAAGCACGGAACGCTCGGTGCAAAAAATCGCTATCTCACGGCAACCAATCTACCCATATTTTGGGTAGTGGTTATTTATTTATTTATTTATTCATTTATTTATTTTGTGTGTGCGTGTTCCGATATTTTCCAAAAACGGTTTTCCCTTCCCCTCTCCTCAGAGGCGATCCGAAGCCTCCGGCCTCCTCTCGGAAAAAAACAGGAAGGAATTTTACGGGATTAAAAAAATGAAAAATGAAGGTGTGTGTGAGAAGGGGGGAGGGGGCACTCTCTCCGAGCCGCGCCCTCCCCAGCAGACAGCGGGACGCCTGAAAGGCTTTATGAAATATGAATGGGAGGCTTCAATAGGAAACGCGCACCGCTGGGGGGGGGGGGGGGTAATGTCTAAAGTGGGCCAGGATCCACGGAAGCCTCTGTTCAGTGTACCTGCTGGGGTAAATTCTGCCTTTCTCACAGCTGGGGGGGGGGGGGGGGTAATGTCTAAAGTGGGCCAGGTGGAAGCCTCTCTTCAGTGTACCTGCTGGGGTAAATTCAGCCTTTCTCACAGCTGGGGGGGGGGGGGGGGGTAATGTCTAAAGTGGGCCAGGTGGAAGCCTCTCTTCAGTGTACCTGCTGGGGTAAATTCTGCCTGTCTCACAGCTGGGGGGGAGGGAGGGGGAGGGGGGGTGGTAATGTCTAAAGTGGGCCAGGATCCACGGAAGCCTCTCTTCAGTGTACCTGCTGGGGTAAATTCAGCCTGTCTCACAGCTGGGGGGGGGGGGGGGTAATGTCTAAAGTGGGCCAGGATCCACGGAAGCCTCTTTTCAGTGTACCTGCTGGGGTACCCACGGGGGGGGGGGGTGTACGGGCCTGGGCAGGTGTGGTGTGGCAGGGGCGGCTCGGGGGGGGGGGGGGGGGGCTTGCGGGGGGCTTGTTTGCAACAATACGGATGTGGAGCACAGAAGAAGTCTTAATCCCCACTACCTGCCAGCTCCCCACCCGCTCCCCGAGAAAAAAAATGTGTGTGCGTGTGTTAGACAGGCTGTGATGGATAGGCTAGATCTGAGGCATGTTTCAGGTACATTGTGCTTTTATGGGTTCCCGGAGAAGTGAACCCATAAAAATGGGAGGGTGGAGTGGGGGGCGGGGGGGGATCGGGGGGGGGGGGGGGGGGTTGGGCGGTGGGGGTTGGGCGGTGGGGGTCAGTGCCCCAGGATGTAGATCTGTAAAAATTTATTTGCTCTTCATGTCTCACTTTGTGTCACCATGTGTCACTATGATGGGGGGGGGGGGGACTGCTAGTAGGGGTTAGTAGCGACAAGACTTTTTTTTTTTGGTTTTGTTTTTTTTTTTTTGTTGAAAGCACAAGGAAGCCGGTGGGGAAAATGGCGGTGAAAGGTTTTAACCCGCTAACTACCGTTTTAACCTAGGGAGCAGGGTACCAACGGTGCAAATTACCATCAGCATCTCACACAGGTTTAATAAAAGAACAGGCCCCTCAGCACTGCCTGAGGAGACACTGGGGAGGGCAGGCAGGCCATCACACACATTTACATTTTAGACATTCAGCAGAACCCGCTTCACCCACTGCGACTTACACAGATTACAACATTTTTGCATAAAATCCATTTTTATCGCTGTGCTTTTTTTTTTTTTTTTTTTTTTTTCTGAAGCAGTTGAGGTTAAGTACCGTTTGCTCAAGGTCACGACGGCAGTATTGAACCGACAAACTCTGAGTTACGAGGACAGTTCCCTGACCGTTGCGTGACCGTGCTAGACCGCACGCACCATCGCATGTTTTATTCTCCATTTAATTCACCACTTTTAACAGGGGTCCATTTTATACATTTATAAGGACATGAGGATAGTGAAGGTTAGCAATGGGAAGAAGCCAGCCCACTGGTCTTAGCTTTTTATTTACCTGTACATCCATATTTTTATATATATCTGCGTCTATGTTTACTTTTTATTTGCCCGTAAATTCTAACATCTTACTTCTGGTTATTTTATTGAGGTACCACATGGACATGGAGATCTCAGTTATCTTCAGTGTGTGTGTGTGTGTGTGTGTGTGTGTGTGTATGTGCGTGTCTGTCTGTTTGTGTGTGTGTGTGTCTGTGCATTTGTGTGTGTGTGTGTTTGTTATTGTTGGCTCAAGCTTTTAGAGGTTCACAGGTGTACTAAAATGGGAAGGAAAGGGAAACAGAAAATAGCAGACCAGTATTTCAGCCTTATGTTAAAAAAGCCATAGATATACTGGAGACTATAATGTTAGAGCTACCCAGATAGTTTATGGAGACAACAAATCAATATTCATTCATGTGAATCACTCCCCCTTCATATTATGGCATGAATTGTGATCAGGGATTGAATGGTAAGACATCTCTTTGGAAGCGAGTGCCTGGTGTTGTAGACACCATATCATAAACAGGTGTTTCCAGGCAACACTCTCTCTCTGTCTCTCTCTCACACACACATACACACACACACGCACACACGCACACCCGCACACGCACACTCACACTCACACACACACACACATACACATATTCACGCACACACAAACGCACACTCGCACATGCACACTCACACTCACACACACACACTCACACACACACACACACATACACATATTCACGCACACACAAACGCACACTCGCACATGCACACTCACACTCACACACACACATACACATACACATATTCACGCACACATAAACGCACACTCGCACATGCACACACACACACACACACACACAGGCACACACACACATACACACATACACACACACACACACAAACACGCCCCTCACTGTTGCTCGCTTTGGTACTTCTACGGCTCCCTAATACCAGGTGATTCATTGACTGTGCTCTGTATTCTCATAGCAATTTACTGGGGAGAAGAGCAGAGGCAGGACAGGTTGAGGAAGATCCATTATCAGCCGCACAGCTGCCGTAAACAAATCGGACTCCCAGCTGAATTGCACCTGACAAAACTACACCGAGTCTTTCCCCGTCTCTCAACAAATGACTGAGTACCTCCAGCAGCGCTGCAGTCTGCGGCGCGAAGCGTATGCCACGTGTCATAAGACTCTTGCTTTTGTTTTTTTGTTTTTTTTTTTTAAACATAGAGCTGTTAATTGAAGTCAGTTCTTGGTTTCGCATCATTTTTGACAGTTGTTTTCTAACTTCTGGAGGACAACTGTTTGCTTCTAGCATCACACTGTGAATTTGTGGGGGGAAAAAAAATGCTAAATGCTAAATGGAAAGAAACAAGTAAAGACATTTTTTTTTCAGTGTATTTCTGCCTCTTACAGTAATGTGTCATTTGGGCCAGCATTTTAATTAATTCAATTACATCAGTTATCTACCCATACATTGGCCAAATGAACAGGTAATTAATCTTGTTTAATTAAATGAAAAACCAGTATGGTTATTTAAGAGATCCAAAATAGCCGAATTTAGTTGAAGGACAAAAAGAACTTTTAATGAAGTGTTTTACTTCCAAAAGTCTTTTCCGAACATGATTTGCAATGGATTAACTGTTAAACTACTAATTTTTGCGTAGTTAATAATAGGTTGAAAGGTTAATCAAACCGACTTTGTTTATGCCAGCGGGAGCAAAGCAAGACTGCACAGCGCTGAGAAATGAAATGACGAACAGAACATCTGGTAAATGGTAAATGGATTGCATTTATATAGCGCTTTTATCCAAAGCGCTTTACAATTGATGCCTCTCATCCACCAGAGCAGTTAGGGGTTAGGTGTCTTGCTCAGGGACACTTCGACACGGCCAGTGCGGGGATCGAACCGGCAACCCTCCGACTGCCAGACAACCGCTCTTACCTCCTGAGCTATGTCGCCCCCCGGTGTGATGCCACAGTATGTTGTGTGGTGAGTGTGAGGTCATTGCGAGGCCCAGAGATGGGGCTGCAGTTGGACAAGCCGGTCAATGCAGCGGGTCTTCGGTTTCTGCTCTCCCTGATAAACGTGCTGGATGTCGTACGCTGCGTGTCTGTTTTGTGTAAACGTACTGTATGCGGCAAGGTTCAAACACAGGGCCAGAACTAGAGAAGAGTTCTGTGATTCTTGTCGTTTCAATGGAGTCGTACGGAAGCAGTATGGTCTGTCTGTCTGTGTGTCCATCTGTGTGTCTGTCGGTTCGTCTGTGTGTCTGTCTGTCCGTATGTGTGTCTGTCTGTCTGTCTGTGTGTCTGTCTGTCTGTCTCTGTGTCCATCTGTGTATCTGTCTGTCCGTCTGTGTCTGTCTGTCTGTCTGTATGTCCGTGTGCCTGTCTGTCTGTCTGTGTGTCTGTCTGTCTCTCTCTGTGTCCATCTGTGTATCTGTCTGTCCGTCTGTGTGTCTGTCTGTTTGTCTGTCTGTCTGTCCATCTGTCCATCCGTCTGTCTATATCCCTCTCCCTCATGCTCTCGTGCATCCTTCTTTTCCTCTCCCCATCTGACCGTCTGCCTTTCTCTCCTTCACTCAGTCTCCTGTTTTTTCTTTCTCTGTCTCTCCACCTCTTTCTCTCTCTCTCTCTCTCTCATTATCACTCTCTCATTCTTTCTGTCTGTCCCTCTTTCTTCTTTAAGCAGAAAAGCAGCCTGACACTAACACCCTGACGATGTGAAGCCTGGGGGACTGTGAATTTCGGATGCTTTTGTTCCGAGGCCCCGTTGCTGAACAGAGTTTATAAACGTGCAGAAGACACTGAAGCAGGCAAATGAACATCAATTTAAATCCCTAACGAGTCGCCGATCCCAGATTTGTTTGCTCAGTCAGTGCTCATAAATTTTTTTTGCAATAATTTCATGTCTTATTTCACACTAATAAAGTCTAACCTGTTTTTTTTATTTTTTTTTTTTAAATTGCTTTCAGTTCAAAGCATGGATTCCCTGTAATTACATGAACAGGAAAAAGCTGAATAGCCAAACTAAGAAGGCTCAATCGTCTGACATTTAATTAGTAGTTTCAGATCTCTGATAAACGACAGGGATATTGCGTAATCGCAGAGTCACCCTCAACAAAAAACCAACCACATTAATTCGTCAGATTCCGTTTCATTTCTAGAGTCTAATTGGCTCATCTTGTACCATGACAAAGATTGCTTTTAAACAGTTTTTACTATTAGGTTCCTATTGTTGCTTTATAACATGATAAGTACAATATTAATTCATGTTAATAAACATTCTATTACAGAGAAGCCAGAGCAGCACACTATCACTTTGTATTATTTTATTTTGAGGTTGTCCAAGTAGTTTGAAGAGCATGTCACCGATGGTATCCATATGTCGTGGCCTTTTCAGTGTGTGTGCGTGCGTGTGTGTGTGTGTGTGTGTGCATTCATGTGTGTGTGCGTGTGTGTATTGTTTGTGTGTGTGTAACAGTGGCCTTTTCAGTGTGTGTGTGTGTGTGCTTGTGTGTGTATTGTTTGTGTGTGTGTAACAGTGGCCTTTTCAGTGTGTGTGTGTGTGTGTGTGTGTGTGTGTGTGGGTGTGTGTGCGTGTGTGTGTGTGTGTGTGTGTGTATTGTTGTGTGTGTGTAACAGTGTGCCTATGAGAAGATTGTACACTTCAGTGTGCTTCAGTTGTCCCCTGGTTATTTATTAAAAATAAACTTTTTTTTTTTCTTGTTTGATGACTCAAAAAGGCTGGTATCGGAGGAGACGACTTTAGGGCGGTAGATAGCTGCAGGCTGCTGTCCCACACCAAAGAGAGCCCGTCTCTGCCTCCGGACGGCTGGGACCCCCTGTCTGCACCAGCGCTACAGCGGGTTAAGTGCCCCGCTCAAGAGCACAGCACATTCTCCTGCCCCGAAGTTCAGCCTGCAACCGCCGGGTCAGGGGTCAGTCCCTTACGCTTCGCTCCACAAGGGGGGTGGTGGGGGGGGGCGGTGACTGCCAATCAGAGCCCTCTGTCACCAGTGGAAGTCGAATGCGTGCTCGACTGCCTCTCCGTGACTCTGTCTGCTAGCAGCCAGCTGAGCTTACAGATAGCCGATTTTCCGTGTCATGAACCTTCTTTTTGTGATCACATTTTTATTTTATTTTATTTTTTTAAATTTCATCAACATTCACAAGTGCACCTAGCAAACAGGAATATAGTATTTGAAAATGAAAAAATCTCTTCTTTCACAAGCAAACCCCAAGAGAACACCTTTGAGATCTTATTTCTTTCAAAATCAAATTGTTGATGAAAATGACATCAATTATATGAATAAAAAGTCATTAAAAAAAAAACAGTGGGAAAAGAGTTAGGAACCATACGCGTACGTCTGGCGACGTCGCACGGACAAGCAGGCTGGATTTGCCGTTCTCAGCTCTCCTGTCAGCGTCTCCTGTGGACATCCACATTAGACGGTGTATCTACCGATCTCATCTCAAACCAGTGGAACACTGTTAAGTGTCAAGCGATGTCTTCTGACTCATCTTAAATCACGATAAAGAGTGAGGCGTGTGGACGTACGCAGGCACACGTCTTATACACTTTAATTCTGGTCACCATGGAGACGTCCCACGGACAAACACGATGGAGTTCCACGTCCGATGAATGCCCGGGATTTTGCTCAGGGGGAGGTCGGACTATATATTGCAGTGTGTTCCCTTTTCTGTAACAGCTTTCGTTTAATTAGAGTCATTTGTTACTATAAATGTCTCCTTTTTTTCAGTCGGATCAATAACTGAGCGCATGTAGGAGCTAATCTCCATTGCTAGAACTGTTTAGCATAAGAGACCGTACTATCCACAGGAGCAGAGAGAATTGATGACCTAGATTCTGGGTTCACAACAGGAAGTCCATAGACCCCAGGAGGCCCTTGAAGGTACTGTAGGGGGGTCCCTGGCTGACGTGATATGCAATGACTATATATTGATTTGAGGAAAATATTTTTTTGAAATGTAAATCTTTTTTTTAACTCACTATGGGGGTCCCCTGGATGCCTTTGGGGGGTCCCTGGATCAGGAAAGGCTGAAAACTACCCCTTGACCTAGATGCATGTTTTTCATCTCACACCAAAAAAATAAATAAATAAAAAAATCCTTCTAAAAAAGGTAATTAGATATTGGCAATTTAAAAATGAACTGAAAGAAGCAATGCTGTCCTGCACACCGAAGAAGGCACTGTCGTGGCTGTCACCACTTTGTAATATCATAGCGCACGTTTGTGGCTTTTGCACGTGATTGAGCCTCTTCGATTGAAACCCCGCCTGATCGAATCAGTGTCTCCTTATCAATTCATTGCTGCCACAAGCCCAGCGAGAAATTCCATCTGAGGCGAAAATTGCACGCTTGCTCGTGACGGTTCATGACCCGCAGCAGAGATTATTTTCAAACTCTGAGCTCCCGGAACGATCAAAACCATAGAGTCCTCGCCGGTCCTTAAGTCCTTTTCACGACGTGGCAGCCGATCTTAGGGCCACGTTAACGCTAGGTTCACTGGAAAGGTTTCGACTTTCACAACTTAAAAATGAACACAATTAATTAATAATGAAACCACGTTTTCGATCATTCGAAATCCAAATTTTAAAAGCCAAGCAAGTTCAAAGCCAACTTGCTTATACAGAACTGTGCTTTCTCAACTGTGTGACTTTCGTTGCTGTGCACTTGAAGTGGAATTTTGGCGAAGAATGTTCTAGAACGATGGACAATAACAGACAGACCGCTTGTGACGCATTGGACTTTTTTTTTTGTTTCTTCCATGTGCTGTCTGCCACTTTCAACCAATGCAATGAAAGAACACATCGAGGAGTTTTACACTTGTCCACCTGTCGACGGTTCATGAGTGCCATTGCAGGGATTGATGACGAAGCGATTGAAATGAATGTAAATAGACATCATGACTGCTGTTCTGGCACAGCTATAACAGGCCTGTCCCACCGGAGACGTCTATGGTACAGAATGAGGAGAAGAGCGATCTGCCACCTGCTCAGGATTCTCTAGCAGACCCTGCGGTTTATCACACACCACCGTGTGGAGCAGTTAGCACTGAATAAGGAGTGTGTGTGTGTGTGCATGCACGTGTGTGTGCGTGTGTGTGTGAGTGTGTGCATGTGTGTGTGTGTGTGTGTATGCGTGCATGTGTGCGAGTGTGTGTGTGTGTGTGTGTGTGTGCGTGCACGTGTGTGTGCGTGTGTGTGTGAGTGTGTGCATGTGTGTGTGTGTGTGTGTGAGTGTGAGAGTGTGTGTGCGTGTGTGAGTGAGAGTATGTGTGTGTGTGTGTGTATGCGTGCATGTGTGCGAGTGTGTGTGTGTGTGTGTGTGAGTGAGTGAGAGTATGTGTGTGTGTGTGTATGCGTGCATGTGTGCGAGTGTATGTGTGTGTGTGTGTGTGTGAGTGAGTGAGAGTGTGTGTGGGTGTGTGTGTGCAAAAACAAAAGAGTGAAATACACGCAAGGTCTCAGGATTCACAGAGGGAGACAGAAAGATCAGGGGATGAGACGGCATAGCCAGAGAGACCACACGGAGAGTCAAGAGAGAGGGGGATGATAAAGAAAGAGTACATCGGCAGCAGAGAAAGATGGGGTGAGAAGGGGAGATCACACACAGGGCCCGCTTTCCAGTGCATGCTGGGAAGCGCTGATAAATCCTTCACGGGCATCTCCATCCCCCAGCCAAAGCCATGAAATATTCATGAAGCAGTCAGATCACCGGCACACTTATCTTAGTCACTCACTTCCACCAGCCGGACCCTTTCATCCCGGTCTCCTCCGGCCCCCCGCAACACACACACACACTCTCTCTCACACACACACACACACTCACACACACACACACACACACACACACTCTCACACACACACACACACACCTGCTCTCCTCTGCCCCCACCCCCCCCCCCCGCTACATACACACACACACACAGCTGCTCTCCTCTGCCCCCCCTCCCCTCCCACTACACACACACACACACACACGCTCTCTCACACACACACACACACACACACACTCTCTCACACACACACTCACACACACACACACACACACACTCTCTCACACACACTCTCTCACACACACACTCACACACACACACACACACACACACACACACACACACGCACACTCTCACACACACACACACCTGCTCTCCTCTGCCCCCCCTCCCCTCCCACTACACACACACACACACACCTGCTCTCCTCTGCCCCCCCTCCCCTCCCACTACACACACACACACACACCTGCTCTCCTCTGCCCCCTCCCCCGCTACACACACACACCTGCTCTCCTCTGCCCCCCCCCCTCCCCCGCTAGACACACAGCTGTACCTGGCCTCCCCCTGAGAATCCAAATCCATTCTGCCTGAACATCTGTCCTTCCATCAGACATCTCTCTCTCTCTCTTTCTCTCTCACTCGCTCTCTAGTTCTGTCTTTCTCTCTCTCTCTCTCTCTCTCTCTCTCTTTCTCTCTCTCTGAAAACGGTGTGTCAGACGCTAGCGGTGGTTCGGTGCTACAGCGATGGACCAGCAGCTGTTCGGACAGTGGGTGCCTTACCGGGGGCCCTAGCGGGGGCCCTAGCAGGGGCCCTGGCGGGGCAGCTACTGTAGGGCTCGCTGTGGTGCTGCTTCAGCTGTCTATTTTTAGATACCACTCCCTCGTATAGCAGAGAGGAAGGGGAAAGTTACAGGGGAATATTAACTTCCAGACAAAAATTTGTGCCTGAACTCTGAACTCCTCCCTGCCAACCCCCCCTCCCCACCCCCCCACACCACCCTTAGTGATCTCATTAACACACTGTTAGGATGTTTCCTGGGCTCAGTCCACCGTACAATGTCCTTAAAAGTTTATAATAACCCACAGTTGGGCAACTTCTCATGCATTCATTCCCTCTAAAGAAACTTTTTTTATTCTTCCTCTTTCTCTTTCTCTCTCTCTCTGAAGAGGAGATGAAGATATGTTTTGATTAATTGTTGTTGGGCATTGTATTGGTTTCTTTTTTGTGTTGTGTTTGCTTTTTTGGGTGGTGGGGATGGGGGTGGATAGGGGTGAGTTGTGGGTTTGCAAATAGGGGCCAGGGATAGGTTTTAAGGTAGTTGTTGAAAATGCAGTGTTTCAATAGAGGAACATCGAAGTCTCTCTCTCTCTCTCTCTCTCTCTCTCTCTCTCGTCTCTCGTTGACCCGAAAGCGCGCATAGAGCAGCCGGGGAAGATTCCGGTTCTCGAAGCCGAAAGGGAGGTTATTTATTTACACTCGTGATTTAGCACGTGAAGTGACACCCGGGGTGGCAGTTGCTATCTTTAGCGACGTTCCGTCTGCTTTATCGTCTTTCCTGTTGCGGGTGATAACTCTGGCGGGGTCACTCTGACTGCAGGCACCACACACGCTGCTCATGAAGAAGCTGTCAGGACAAACAGCTCAAAAAAAAAAAATAATAATAATAATAATAAATGAAAAAATAAAGAAAGAGGGAAGGAAAGAAAGAAAGTAAAAAATAGTTTTTTTTTAAGTTTTTTTTTTTAAGCACACGGGCAGAGAACATCTCCTCCTACCCATTCTCGGGTTATATAAAGGTCGAAAATAACAAAAAGAAAATAGAAAGTTTCTAGCTGTCATCGCCATGGTGACAGCCAGCGAAGCCCCATTTCCTTAATAATTCCAGTGGGAGGAGTGATGGGAGTCAGCTCAACCAGCGTCAGCTCTGTGGAAATTGGGAGGTCCGTGTACGCACACACACATACACACACACACGCACACACAGGCACACACACACATACACACACGCACACGCATGCACGCACGCACACACACACACACATGCGCGCACGCACACGCACACGCACGCACGCACACACACGCACACACACATATACACACACGCACACACACGCACACATACACACACACACACGCACACACACGCACGCACACACACATACACACACGCACACGCATGCACGTACGCACACACACACACTCACGCGCACACACGCACACGCACACAAACATATACACACACGAACACACACGCACACACAAATACACACATACACATGCACACACGCACGCACACACACATACACACACGCACACATATACACACACGCACACACACACATGCACACACGCATGCACGCGCACACACACGCACACATATACACACACGCACACACACACATATGCACACACACGCACACACACACACACACAGTACACTATAACAGTTACACACTGTTATGTTTGCGGCACCAGCTTGAGCTGATGCATTCTTAGTGACGTGGTGCGCTGTCCCGCTGGAAGCGTCCATTTGAAAAAGGTGTGGTCTGTGGCCATAAAGGGATGCACATGGTCAGCAGCAATGCTCGGGTACGCTGTGGCATTCAAATGGTGCTCAATTAGCGTTGAGGGGCCTAATGTGTGCAAAGAAAACAGTCCCCAGAACCATTACGCCACCAGCAGCAGCCTGCACTTGTTGACACAAGGCAGGCCGGACCCACGGATTCGTGCTGCTTTATGCCAAATTCTGACCCCGCCATCTGCACGTTGCAGCGGAAATCGAGATTCGTCAGACCAGGCGATGTTTTCTCTGTTCTTCCAAGGCCTGTAGTTTCTGCACAGATCACCCAATATGGATGCAAATACCCTCAAATTAAAGCTGACGGTCTTCACACTGACTTCATGCTCATTGCTTTATTAAAAATGCATTGTGTTGGAGTACTGAGCCAAAACAACTAAAACTGTCTCACTGTTCCAGTGTTTTTGCGTTTAAGTGTATATACTGTGTAGACGTACACACACATGCGAACACACCCACACACACATACACGCGCCCACACACACACATGCATAAACACGCACACACACACCCACACACGTATGCACACACACGTACACACACAAACACATAGACACACACACCCACACATGTATGCACACACACGTACACACACATACACATGCACAAACACACCCACACATGTACACACGCACACACACATACCTACACACACACGCACGCACACACACACACATACCTACACACACACACGCACAAGGACACACACACAGACACACATACACACGCCCACACATACCTACACACATACCTACACACACACACGCACAAGGACACACACATATCTACACACACACACACAGACACACACAGACACACACACATCTACACACACACAGACACACAGACACACACACAGTCCCTCCCCCGTCTCTGTTATTGGCCTTGGTGTGCAGCAGACTGCTGGAATATGCACACTCAGAGGGTTCATGCATTTGGAACGACACCAGGCCCCTGTTCACAGCGTTTTCCCGGTTGAAGTGCTCGACGCCACGCTCAGCTTGCTCAGCCAACTGAAGAGACAAGAATCAATACGACATGTGTTCCGGGGACTCATTAAAATGCAACACTCAAGATGTTTTCTTTTTTTTTTTTGTTCATTTGTTTTTGTCTTTTTTTTCTTTCTTTTTTTATTTTTCGTCCTTTTTTTTTGTCCTGGCTTGGTGAGAGTTTTGAAGAATGGCAATGGCAAAGATAGAGAGAGAGTGAACACAAACCGGCAGAAAAACACAGTTCGGAGAGAGAGCAAGTGAAAGAGAAAGAGAGAGGGAGACAATGAGAGAGAGAGAGAGAAAGAGAGAGAAAGAGGGAGAGAGAGTTCCCCAAAAAAGAGACTACTGTGGTAGCAGCTTAGCTAATTTTAGAAAGGGTGTCGGTGAAATGACCATTTGCATTTGTTAAATTGGTGAGTGTTAATGTTGAAACAGATCATTTATTTTTACTGATGATAAAAGGGAGCAGGAAATGAACTGCCTTGTAACCACGGTGATCCTCCAGGACAGGAAATGTGCTGCCATGTAGTCACTGTGATCCTCCGGGACAGGAAATGAGCTGTTCTCTAGCCACTGTAACCCTGCGGGGCAAGAAATGTGCCAAATTCGGCACTGAAATTGTCCTGACGCAGTGCTGTACCAGGGGGTCCGTCCACTATAACAGTGCCTTAACAGACACCAGCCATGAGACCCGTCCACACACTGGAACAGTGCCTTAACAGATATCAGACCATGGGTCCATTCATGCATTAAAACAGTGCCTTAACCGAATGAGACACCAAGTTGCCCTGTTTACTGGTTTTTATTTTGACTTAATTAACACTTAATTCAATAAGCAAATCAGCTGTACACATCAGCACTGGTTAATTCACGGATTAGAGCACTGGAGGAAGGTTTCACGAGCTCCATGAGCTTATCACTAAATGTAGCAAAAATGTCAGATCAGGATTACATTAATTAGATTTCAAAGAGCAGACGTTTGCAGGAAATCCGGAAGCGAATCCAGAGACGTGGTTCCCACCCCCTGTTACTGAAGGTGCCGGTTCAAGACTCCGCCCTCCCATGGCTGAAATGCATCACACCTCCACCTCATGCAGATGTGATTTTTTTTTTTTTTTTTTTAATTTATTTTATTTATTTATTTTATTTAGGGGCGACGTAGCTCAGGAGGTAAGACGATTGTCTGGCAGTCGGAGGGTTGCCGGTTCAAACCCCACCCTGGGCATGTCGAAGTGTCCTTGAGCAAGACCCCTAACCCCTAACTGCTCTGGCGAATGAGAGGCATCAATTGTAAAGCGCTTTGGATAAAAGCGCTATATAAATGCAGTCCATTTACCATTTACCATATTTAACCTTTATTTAACCGGGGTATTCACACGGAGACTGACGTCTCTTCTGGAAGAGGGCCCTGCAGTACGTGAAGCCTACCTGCATGTCTTTGGACTGTGGGAGGAAACGGGAGTACCCGGAGAAAAACCACACGAAACACGGGGAGAACATTCATTACATTACATTACATTACAGGCATTTAGCAGACGCTCTTATCCAGAGCGACTTACACAACTTTTTTACATAGCATTTTACATTGTATCCATTTATACAGCTGGATATATACTGAAGAAATTCCGGTTAAGTACCTTGCTCAAGGGTACAACGGCAGTGTCCTTACCCCAGGAATCGAACCTGCGACCTTTCGGTTACAAGCCCGGTTCCTTATCCACTGCGCTACACTCCGTCCTCCGTCCTCCATTCAAACTCCAAACAGAGAGGATTCGGCTGGCCCGGGAACTCGAACCCAGAGCCCACCAGTGCCATGTTTTTGCTCTTCTGGGGTTGGCTCAGCACCGTAGGAAAGTGGGGGAGCAACGTTGAGCAGAGAACACACATACACATGTATATTTTTTGCCAGGCTCCCAGAAGTATTCTACAGATCCTTTGGGCTTTTTCCACAACCTAAACCCAGGTTTCTACAGTGTGCTGTGGGTCGCCAACCTTACGGTACAGAGCACGTGTTTCCTTGGGTCGTAGCATAGACAGGTTGCATGAACCGGTACAACCGACACCTCCTCTGAATTCCTGAGAGAGCACTACATGGGCAGTGCTAATTCTGGTTTTTTGCGCAAGGAATTTAAAATAAAAATACAATCGCCGAAGGTCGGTTTGTTTGGACGCCCCAGCTACGGGACCATCTGTAATCTCCCATCCCTCGTTTCACAGAGTTACTCTAATGAGCTCCGTCTTTTCCGTCTTCTCTTTGAATTCACTTCCTTTCTTTTTTTTGTCAGCCCACCTGGCGTTGTTGAGGAAAGGCTCGATTCATCCAGGCGCTCGCTGGCAGTTTCGGAGGTGGTGCCAGCGAGCCGACCTTCACCCCTGGACCCCGAACACGCGGTCGGGCATCGCTGAGAACACGGCGTTGTTACCCCCCCCCCCCCAACTCCCCCGCCCTGCTGAGGGGTCGAGGGCGTTTTGTTCCAAACGTGTCCAACAATAGGCGGACATTTTTCAAGACTCATTAATTTTTAACGAAGGTCGACGCTCCTCCGAGCTGAGAAGATGATTTATTAATGATTTTAGGCAAGTTTGGCGGTTGGCTGGGCCTGAGAGAAAAGATAGGGGGGGCGGCGGGGGGGGTGGGGGGCAGGAAGTGGCAGTCAAAGAAATGGATATGGAAACATGGATCAGGACAGTTAATCCCAACTATGCGATGCCCCTCCCCTCTTTCGTCACCATGGAAACACAAGGTCCCCTTCCCTGGGGCAACCATCAAACCCCGCCCGCAGTGACTGTGAGCCAATGACCTCAGACTGGGGCCTGAGCTATCCTCCTAATACCTGAAAATTAGTTTTTGGTCCCCTGTAGGGGACATGGGCCTCTCTCTGTTCTTAATCTCAATCAAGATTTGTTCTACTATGCTGAAATCTACACTGCATGGGACATTCAATAAAAAAATAAAATAATATTTTTGAAAACATTCTCACTGCAACATGTTTTTTTGTGATCCAATGCACTTGTGTTATGAGAAGAAAAGAAAAAATTTAATCTCGGGAGGATTTAGGAATGAAACCTGGGAACAAACTTAAAACAAAAAGAAGGTTGCAGGTTCTTCGCCCCCAGGGTCTAGAATCACAGATCAGAGTGAGATCAGAGCGGAAAGCTCAGTGACTTCTCTTTTATACCCAGCCTGGAAACGTTTGCTACTAGCCGTTCTGCTACTTTACGGCTTCGCTGTGTTTTACGACCTCAGTTTAACTCTTATCTTCTCTTAATTTTTTCTCATTGTTTCTTTTTATCGCTGTGTTTGTGCTTTTATTGTCCCCCGTGTTTTTCTTTAAATTGGGTCCTTTGGTTTTTTTTTTTTTTTTGTAACGGGAAAGTGCCGAATAAATACTGCTGCATTATGTTTTTTTTTTTTTTTTTTTTCATAATTTGCTCCTCAAATGTTACATTTTTGATAACGGCGGCAATAACAGCTGCTCCCCCTTTCCTGTAAATCTTGTCCTCTCCCTCTCCCTCCCGCTGAATGTTTTTCTCTTCCTTTTTTCTTCCTCTCGCCTGCTAAAAAAATATCCTCCTTTCTCCCTTTCTCCCGCTGCGTATTGCTTTCTTCCCCGCTCCCTCGATAGACGCCGACAGCGTGCGGTACTGTACCTCTCGAACGGTCGGCGTGTGGTTTAGGAACTTGATCCTGAAGCAACGAGTCAGACTCACGTAGTTCGTGTCGTCGCGCAGGAAACACTGATCGCACGGTGACTGAGCACTTCCTGTCACCACCTGGCCCCTTATAAAGGAGCGTACTCCTCTCTTCTTCTAGTCCTCTTTGCCGGTGGTTCGAGACGAACCGACTCTCTGCTTTCCTCTCGGGTAATAACTTGCGGGCCTAACGTCTCTTGGGGGTTCGGGCCTGGCCACTCGACAGACACCGCCCTCCTTTCCGTCTGCCAGGCAGTTCACTCAGCAGGAGCCGCCTCCCACTCCTCTACGCACCCCCTTCTCCACCTCTCCCTGCACCCCCCACCGACTTTATCTCGCACTTCTGCAAACGGCCTGGACTACAGTGGCCATGATTAATCACTATTGATTGCGCCCTCCATTTTGTTGTTTATATTGTTTATTGATATTCTTCGCACCGCAGCCTTGCTAGCTCGCTAAGTCGGACTCATTGCGATTTGTTATGGTGGAATCCTTGTGCGTTTTCCCTGATAGGCATAACTAGTTTACAGTCGATCCTAGGTTTTTTTTACATTTGTCATTTCTGAGTATTTACCTTACACCTCTAGGGTTGCTGTTGCTCTATACCCCGATTTAAGCACTTGTCTTCTCATCGCACGTTTCTCTTTACAAGACCTTTCGCCAAATTCCAGTAATGTAATTTTATGTAGTGGACCATAATGTAATATTTAATATCAATTTCATGAGTGTAAAAAATGTGCAATTGTTTTTACAAAACCTGTACAATTATTTGATATCTATTCAAGCTCTCGAATCGACATAGGCCAAACAAAAATATGTAAAACTTACAATACGTCAAATTGACTCCACGTGCGATCACGTGTGTACAGTTTTAATCAAGTGTGACAGGTAATATTATATGGAATTTTCATCCCCCGAGATGTATGGTGTGGTTTCTATGCTGAGCTATTATTGCCACCACTGTTGTGAATATCACAATGTTCCCCTCACTATCTGAATGTAGATCTTTTATTCCGTATTGAAAGTGAGTGTCTCTTTCAAAGAAAAAGCAGAATCATTGCCATAGCCACGCTTTCTATGTCCTACTTAATGTATCTCACATCGCACAATCTCACTAAACCAGGGCTAAATTCAGCACAATGGCACAAAGAAGTTGGGCGGTACCTACTAAAAACTGAAGGTTAGATTCCCAGGTGAGATACTGCTGTCGGACGCATGAGCAAAGCACTTAGCCTGAACAGCTTCGGGGAAATAGCCAGCTGTGTAAATAGAAAGTATGCATGTAAAAAAACATAAGCCATGTACGACGCTGTGCAAAATTTGTAAAAAATTTAAAATGTCAAACAAAATACTCCGATGATGTGCTGTACACCAGCGAGGTGGCTGTGTGGAGTGGCTGGCCGGGTCCTGCCTCAGGGGTTGCGGGTTTGAATCATCAATATTTGAACATAAATCACCCATCATAGCCGGCTTTCCACGATGGAATAAACTGCAATATGTTTCCCAGCAATGTAAGACATTGAAATATCTTTAAATGGCCATACTTTGCATAGTTTGCCAATATATTGAAAAGTCTTGCAATATATGGATAATATATTTTTTATTTTCCATATTTTCATATGGAAGAGTTACACCAGCTGTGAAGCCTCACACACACTCTCACACACACCCACACACACACAGCTGAATTATTGATTTTGAGAGCCCTGTGCAGCGGACTAGGCCCAGTGCAGTCAGATCAGGTCTCTTGCTGAAGCCTTTTGTACCTGTCAATCAGGAACAGGTGCAGTGGTCACTGAGGGACCCACTTGTTCAGGCCTTACCCTGCCAGGTGTTCCCTCCCAAATCCCTCACCCCACCCAACCCCCCCCCCCCCCCCCCCCCCACCCGTGAGTTATCGTCACACCGTAACTTCAGAATATACCGCTCTCTGTAAATCTCACTTCCTTTGGGAAATCTAAACAAGTCAGCGCTGGGTCACAAAGTTGTTTTTTTTTCTTTTTATTTTTTGATCTCACTCTGTGCCACTAAAGTTACTTCACTGTGTTATGGGGGAAGGATAGTATATTCAATAGTGTTTTGGTGAAGCCGATCCCCCCCCCCCCTTTCTGCCCTGCCCCCTGCCCTCTTTCAGGGTTTCCACATACCTGTGCCTCTGCTTAGTGTCTCTGGGACCACCCCCCCCCCACCCCCCTTCCCCAACCCCAGTGCTTATAATCTTTCCTCTAATATCAAGTATGTCCTTACATGATCTATTTTCATTACCTATGTTGGAATCCAAAGGGACATAGGAGCACACACACATATACCCATACACACACACTTTGATGCATACACACAGACATATGGAAGGGAACACACACACACACACACACACAGACACACACACACACTCACACACACACAGACATATTCACCGAAGCAGACACACACACACACACACAAACACAGACATATTCACCGAAGCAGACACACACACACACACACACACATATGCACGAAGCAGACTCATCCATCGGGGAATATTCCCAGTAGCGGTTCCCGTTTAGGGGGGGACTCAATTATCTTCCAAACCGTGTATCTTCCAGAAACAAGATCTATATTAAAGCGGCTTTACCACTGTACTGTCTGTGACTCTGCAAACTCGCCCCACTTAGCACCACTGGCCGGTGAGTTACGGCACAGGCATCCATTTTTAATGTTTTGGAGCCTAATAATGCATAGGGCCAAACTTGGCGGCGCGGTGCTTCGACGGTCCATCTTCCGCGGGCGGGTCTGCTTTGTGCCGGGAGGGCGGCCATTAAACGGCACACCCCCCCACCCCCACCCCCCCTGGGGCCCTCCCCCCGGGCACAACTGCTCCAATTCTGAGACCGCCAACGCGTGCCAGCCTGTGACAAACTTTCTCTCTTTGCAGTCCTTCTCTCTCTCTCTCTCTCTCTCATACTGTCTTGCTTCGCAGTCCTTCTCTCTCTCTCTCTCTCTCTCTCAATCTCTCTCACTTCGCCTTCCTTCTCTCTCCCTCTCAAACTCTCTTGCTTCCCAGTCCTTCTGTCTGTTTTTCTCAAACTCTCTTGCTTCCCAGTCCTTCTCTCTCTCCCTCTCTAACTCTCTTGCTTCCCGGTCCTTCTGTCTCTTATTCTCAAACTCTCTTGCTTCCCAGTCCTTCTCTCTCTCCCTCTCTAACTCTCTTGCTTCCCGGTCCTTCTGTCTCTTATTCTCAAACTCTCTTGCTTCCCAGTCCTTCTCTCTCTCTTTCTATAAAACTCTCTTGCTTCGCAGTCCTTCTGTCTCTCTCTCTCTCAAGAGAAGAAGCTTAAAAACAGAAATTCCCCTCCGCTTGTTCCCCCAGTTCAGTTCCCAGAACAATGCGTTTCAGAGCGTCCCTTCCTCAGCCCACAGCGGGGACCGGTGGGTGTTGATTGCTATCGCGCGGGGGCAGCGCAAAGCCACCAGCTTGGAGTTCTAGGACTGGATGAGCACAACTCCCTTTCCCACGATGCTTTGCAGGGTGTCAGACAGGAAATGAGCTTCTGCCGCAGTTTTTTTCCGCTGCTAGATCTCACAGCACTGGCGCTTAATCACCTGAGCCAAGCACCCCTCCTCAAACACACACACGCATATACACACACACACACACGCATGCGCACCTACACACACACACACACACACGCATATACACACACACACACACACATATACACACACACACACACACGCATATACATACACACACACACACACACGCATATACACACACACACACACACACACGCACGCATATACACACACACGCATATACACACACGCATGTGCACCTACACATACACACACACACACACGCATGCGCACCTACACATACACACACACACACACACACGCATACACACACACACACACACACACACACGCATGTACACCTACACATACACACACACACACACACACGCATGCGCACCTACACATACACACACACACACACGCATGCGCACCTACACATACACACACACACACACACACGCATGCACACCTACGCATACACACACACACACACACACACACTCCGTCTGCTCTCTCACATCGCTGACACCCCCAGGTTTGATGAATGAACTTCACAGTCTCCTCCAGCTAAAAATAAGAGGTTCCTGCTCCCTGAAGTCAGCTGCTGTGGACTCAGTCGCTTCTTTATCACGTTAACCACAGTCAGCTATCGCCACGGAAACAAAGCATCCCTCTGTGGGCACCCATTTAGGCAGAAAAACGCTGCAGTAACCATGATAACACACACACACACACACACACAAACACACACACACACACACACACTCACACACACACACACACTCACACATGCACACACATACACACAAATACTCATATACACACACACACATACTCACACACAAGCACATATGCACACACATACTCACACACAAGCACACGTGAACACACATACACGTGCGCGCACACACACACGTGCACACACACACGTACACATGCACACACACACATGCACACACATACACACAAATACTCATATACACACACACATACTCATACACAAGCACATATGCACACACACATACTCACGCACATGAACACACACACACATACACGTGCGCGCACACACACACGTACACGTGCACACACACACACGTACACATGCACACACACACACACATGCACATATACACTACATACACGTGCGCACACACTTGTGTACACAAAGACACACACACACACATGCACATACATATACACTACATACACATGCACACACACTTGTGCACACAAAGACACAAACACACACGCACTCACACACACACACGCACACACACACACACTGCTGTAACCTCCTTCTCTGAAATCTCTTATCCACAGCTCCTGGTGCAGTACATCGCCTTGCACAGCGAGCTGCATCTTCACTCATAATTGGCTGCGATTAGGTGAGAGACACACGGGAGAGGTTTGTGTTTGTTTGTTTTTCATCCGCGCCGTTCCCTCGAGAGGAACAAACGGGAGGGAAAACTTTCACTTCTCAGAAATAAAATCAGAGCGTGTACCTGTCTGAACAAAGGCTAAAATTGGATGGGAGGGGAAACAAAAGAAAAGTTTTGTAGTTTTTTTCGTGGCAGAAACTACTGTCTGGTTATGAGATAAATCATCCAGTATCAAGCAGTTCGTGTCTCAGACTCAGCATTGGCCCACCAGCAGTCGAAAGACAACTGGAAAACAGTTTCTAGTGCAAACAAGCATCGGTAAACATTGTTTTTCGCTTGGCTTGTGGCTTCTCTTCCTCTGAAGCACTGACTGTCGGGAGTTTGTTTTGCGATGATGCGCGTACACCGTGGCCTGTATTAGATTAACATTTTTCCTTAACTTAGACTTTCAAGTAAACGCTTCAAGACTTCAAGCAGAATGACAGGGCCCAGCAAGAATATGGGTAGCGGGGGTATGTATCTATGGTGAAAGAAACAGCTAGATAGCATGGGTTTCCGTGTATGTTTGGTGTGATATAGATAGATGGATGGACGGACGGACGGACGGACGGATGGACAGACAGATAGATAGATAGATAAATAGATAGATAGATAGATAGATAGATAGATAGATAGACGGACGGACGGACGGACGGACGGACGGACAGATAGATAGATAGATAGATAGATAGATAGATAGATAGATAGATAAATAGATAGATAGATAGATAGATAGATAGATAGATAGATAGATAGATAGATAAATAGATAGATAGATAGATAGATGGATAAATAGATAGATAGATAGATGGGTGAAGGTGTGGAATTTAATAAGTGGAAGCAGCTCGCCTCCGGGCTGGAGACAGGTGCATTGTGGGACGCGTACTGGTGTCTCCGGCTGTCAGGGCCTCCCCACTTCAAACGGCCTCTAATTATCCCACAGACAGGCTGCCGCTCCCGAGGAGGCAGCAGAATGGGCCTGTCACTCTGTGGCTGAGTGCTGTTTTTAATCGCCTGGTTCTCACTGGCAGAGGCGAAGAGGGGGGCGTGAGAGGGGGGTGGGGGGGTATTTGGGGGGGGGGGGGGGGGTTCAGGGGGGGTCAGAGCCTGACAGGAATGCTCTGTTCAATATCAGTCTCTGTCTCCATTTCCATCTCTCTCTCTCCCTCTTTCTCTCTCTCTCTCCCTCTCTCTCTCTCTCTCTCTCTCTAACTGTGCTGCTACTAACCTGAGCCACCTTTTGAAGCCAGGATACCCACTTCATCTCTACCCGGTGGGCTGAAAGACTCTTTAGCCTAACAATGGCTCCGCAATTATGCGCGCACACATTTCTGTAAAACTTTGTGATTGCTAAAGTACTTCTTGAGCAGGCCTGAGGTCAAACATTGTGGATGTTTAACTCAAGGACGCAAACACTTCATATTATCCGGAATTTTGACCTGTTAAGGTGAGAGACGGGCTCTGTACTCTGTACTCACACACAAAAACACACACACGCACACACACACACACAGTTCCCTGGCTGGCACCTGAACATAAAAGAGACACTGCTTTCAGGGTGGTGTCTTTGATCAGCAAGATAAAATGGTCTGGTGGTCCGTCTCTCCTGCCTAGCACAGCCATAATCTATGAGGTGACGTTTCATTCAGGCTTTTTGAAAGACAGCTCACTGCAATCCACGCAGGCACTCCGCCCCCTTTTCAGTTAACGTGAGTGATCTTGGGCCTGAAAGCCTTGAATGTATGGATCGTTCTTTACGCTAAATACAGTTAGAATTACAGCTGGGGCAGGCGATGGGTTATGTGGCTCCAGTATGGCGCCATTTTGGATGACACTGCTCCAGACTAAAGTGAAAATGTCCAGTTCAGTCATGCGATATTTCCTTTCGCACATTAATATTTTCATTCACGTGTGAAATTGTGATTTTTTTTTTTGCATGAGGGGGAAAAACAGCACCCTCGCCAGCCTTCCAGACCTGAAGGTACACATTCCTGGTAAGCTGTGGAGGACTCCTTTTGGCATGCATACATACCTGACCTTCGCCACCCACCCGCCCATAACGTCTGATCTTCTGAAGATAAACTACTAAAATGGTGGCTGTATCTGTGTGTGTGTGTGTGTGTGTAAGAAAGAGAAGAGAGAAAGGTAAAGCGGTGGGTGTATCTGTGTTTGGTGTGAGTAAGTGAGTGAGTGAGTGAGTGAGTGAGTGGTAGGTAGAGAGATGGGTGGGTCTGTTTGGTGTGTGACACAAGTGGAGAGACTGGTGTATTTGTGTGTTTGGTGTGTGTGTTAGAGAGAGAGAGAGAAGTAGAGGGATGGGTGCATCAGTGTTTTCAGAACCTGGCAGGGGAAGAATCTCACCTCTAAAGATAATTAAAAGTAGCTGTACCTTGTTAACTTTGCGAAAGAGGACTGCACCTTGTTATGAACACCTTCTGTTTTTATCAGTACAGAGAGTTTTACTCTATTATTATTTCACTAATTTGGGTTGAAGTTCTCCAACTTTAACAGATAGAGTTGTTGAGGACAGAAGGCCCACTGAATTCAATGTTAAAAACCAAGGTGATATAACAACCCAAGAAAACCTCAATGGTCATTTTTTTTGTGTGCTTATGAATTTCATTATGTTTCATTGTGAAACATCTATTGTTTTGGCTGAGAGGTTCTGTGAAAATATCTATTGCAATTTACATATTTTATTACACGTTACACATTTTCACAGTCTGATTTTCATATCAAAAGCAATGATCGTCAACCCGAGTATCAGGATACCATCAGGGAAGTGTTACTTTGCCTTCAGAAGTCTGATATTTCCCATTCCCTTTAACGGGAGCTCCAATGTTTTTCCCTCAGCATCGCGCAGTGCAGGCTTACTTTCATGGCTTCACAAGCTTGGCATTAGCTGATGACGTTAGCTGTCCTGTCTAGTTAAATATGCACGTCTATGGTGCCACTGCAGATTCACAGCACTGCAGCCATAGGAGCGTTGATAGGCGTGTGCATGGTCACAAGCTAGGCATTAGCTGACGACGTTAGCTGTCCTGTCTAGTTAAATATGCACGTCTATGGTGCCACTGCAGATTCACAGCACTGCAGCCATAGGAGTGTTAATAGGCGTGTGCATGGTTACCATTATGGTAGATAAATCATAGCATAAATGTGTGGTGGAAGTGAAATGTTGTCAAAGAGTCAGATGGAAAGGAAATTCTCAGTCCTTTATAGGTTTTTAACTAACGCTGACTTAAAAAAAATAATTAATTCCAACTTAAAGTGGCCAATTTCTCTCCCTATGCTACAAAATTCTGAAAGAATTTTCTTTTTTTCTTTTTTTTTTTTTCTGGTGATCATTATTTTTTTAACTGCACTCAAAATTAAAAGTATGCTAATTACATTAGTCTCAGAGTTCGAAACAAATATTTGGCTTTAAAACATACTTTGCTGATGGGTAATTAGCAGTGCTAAAATAAGAACAGCACTGCATTACACGTATTTAGCAGAAGCTCTTATCCCCAGGGACTTACACTTTTTACACAGCATGTACACCGCGGTCCATTCACACAGCTGCGTATGTACTGAGGCAGCAAGGCTCAAGGGTGCAACAGCAAGCGTCCTGCCTGGGAATCGAATCGGCAACCTTTAGGTTGCAAGGCCAGTTCCTTACCCAGTATACAACAGCAGCCTATACAACATTGCCCATTATACCCGACACCCTCAGTTCTACACAGCATTATAAACAGGAGAGATCTGCCCCACAGTAATTTCCACTGAAGGCCTTTCGGTTGTTGCCTTATTCGTCCATCACAGAGAGCAAATCCTGTTACCTGCTGTTGCGCATATTTACTGTGTTTTTAAAAAAAATATACATATCTGATTTGATCTGTATCGATTGGATGGTCAGCGAGGTGGTGCAGCGGCATCAAGCACTCATGACTGAGCTTCTAACTAGCGGGGCTGCCAGTTCGATACTCAGGCGGGACCAAGCCGATCTCCCCTTAAGCAAGGTACTTAACCCCACATTCCTGCAGTAATCATCCCGCTGAGGCACAGAAATGGGATGGGGCGTGGGTTAAGGCTGGGATGCCCCCGGGCCTAGGCCCGATAAATTTTTTTTTAAAAAGCACAAATAGCCCAGATCAGATTTAGCGGCTCCTGGCAGCGCGTGGCGGAAACCTGGATGAGCAGTCAGCCAGACACCCAGAGAGAGCAGCGGGGCAGAGAGCAGTGGGTACCCGTCCCAGGCTGGAGGGCAAAGAAAAAGTTCAAAAAAAAGTCGGTGTCTCCTCTCTCTGCCAAAATAAGGCTGATGGGGGTGGGATGGGGGGTGTGGCAGGGGGCATGGGGGGGGGGGGGGGTCAGGGGAATGGGGGCGGGGGGTGGAGAGAGTGTTAAAAAAAGTTCTGAGTGTGGGGCCAGCGAGGGGGCACGCCCACATCCAAAGTGTTACGGATGGTTCTAGAAATTATTTCCAATGGGAAAAAAAATATGAGAAACCTCCACCTACCACCTCACCTCCCTGCATAGGCACTCACACACATAAACACACGCTCACGCACGCACACACGCACACAGAAACGCACCCTCCTCTAAGGGCACCCTGGATCCCCTAAAAAATTTCCTGTTATACCCCTGTAGCTCCACCTCTGTCCCTCGTAGACCCTCCCCTTTCCCTGTCATGCCCCATTAACTCCTCCCTTTTCCCTGTCATACCCCTTTAGGTCTGCCCCTTGCTCACTGTATCAGCAAGAAAGAGGATGGGGGAAGAACTAAATTAATACCCCCCCCCCCCCCATGTCTAAAAATTTCTGGAGTACCTGCACACTGCATGTAAAGGTTCAAAAAAATGATTACAAAAAAAGGTAGTGGAGGGACTCATCTGAAAGTGGATTCAGAATTTGTTTCAGGGTAGAATATAAAGAGTGCTGATGAGAGAGAGAGCACATCTGAGCAGTACGCTGTGGGAAACGTAGTCCCCCAGGGTGAGAAAAGGGGTTGGGACCCCCTGCTCTTCCTCATTTAAATAAACGACCTTGATAAAGACACTGATGGCAGTTTCCGTGCAATTTATTTTGCTGATGCCACAAAAGCTCAGAGCTGTAGCAGTTCTTTTTTGAAGATATTAAGTGGTTGTAATGCGGTGAAATTATTCGATAAGGAGCCTCAGGAACTGTCCAGAGACCCCCGGAAACAGAAGCTTTGCATCACGCCGTGAATTTCATTCATATTTCAACAGACACTCATGTCCAGGGCAACTTATAATGCAGGAGAAACATAAAAGCATCCATCTAGGTAATGTATGCAGTGCAGTCCTGACTAACAACATTCACAGGAATAGTAAGAATTTATCGCAAAAAGAGAATAACAATAATAATAATTATTATTATTAGTATTATTGTTGTTGTTCTTTTTTTTCTTCTTCTTCCTCTTCTTTTTATTATTATTATTATTATTATTATTATTATTATTATTATTATATTACTAGTGCGCGGCTGGTTTTGAAAGGGCCGGTGTGTGGGGGTGTGAGTTTCTGTCTCAGCCCAGCACTACAACACCTGCTTTAAGGAATATCCTAATAACGGTCTTTCCTCAAGACCTTGATAAGCACAATCAGGTGTCTCTGCATGCTATCAAAACAGGCTTCATGCTCAGGAACAGGACAAAAGGGAAATTTTATTTTTTAAATACTTCAGGTTTTCTCAAGTATTTAAAAAGGATTAACAAAAGGGTGGTGTAATGGTTTCAATTCACCTTCTGGGACGCTGAGCAAGGTACTTAACCTGAATGGCTTCAATAAAAAATTAAAAAAAATATTAAAAGATCAACCTGCCGAAATGGATTGTACGTAAGAGGAAAAAAAACCTGTAATCCCTGCAAGTTGCTCTGTGTAAGAAGATTTCCACAGGAGGCATTTAGTGAACAGAACAATTTATCCAGACTTAGCTTTGAAACGGATACCCTTGGAGTATTAAAGACCATGCCTGACATAATCCTACTGTACATGTTAATTTATATCAGGGCCAGACGGGCTGAGAGAGAGAGCTGTTATTGTTGTGGCTAGATTGTGAGACTTGGGTTCGAGTTGAATCTTTTTTTTTTTTTTAACTGTGGACGTGTCCACATTATCCAACTCACCTTCAGTCACCTCGTTTTGTCCTGGCTGGCATGTCTGTTTTCTGTTTTTTTTCTTTCTTTATTTTGCTATTCACAAATTCATTTCAGCAAATCAAGGGCGGCCGTGATCGCTTGTATTTGCGATGGGCATTTTTTATACTGCGTGATTTATTTATTTATCCTTGTCCTGGAATTGGGGATGCAGAGGGTGCTCTCTCTTTTTCTCTCTCTCTCTCTCTCTCTCTCTCTCTCTCTCAGAGGTGCAACGGCAGCATTCAGCTCAGCTGAACGTTCAGTCCACACGCGGCCAGCAAATATTCACCTCAGCTGAACGTTCGTCCGATTCAAGCGAACGACATTCGGCGTCTCGACTGTGCAAGGGCGCGTGAACTCTGCCGTTGCCCTGGTGATGATTTCTTTAACCCCCGCATCAACACGCACGCAGGTCTGATGCGAACAGTTATAAATAGCGTCTCGTCTGTGTTTTGTGTTTGCTTGGGCACCGAGCATCGTTACAGCTTTCAGCAGAGGCCGCCTGGTCATAATCGGTACATTCCACACGCTATTTATTTTTATTTATTTTTAATTTTTTGTAAGAAAAGCGAAACGGTCATCCGGGCCCACTTGAGTTGGCATTGCTACATTCTACATTCTACACGCTACATTTACTGCAACTGAGGAATGTAAATGCTTTTGAGATGCTATGCCTTCCTCAAGACTGAACGGCTGTCTCTGTGTACTGTTGTGTGTTCAGTTGACTGTTGCACTGTCTGTAGCTATTGTGTAGGCCTACTGCTGCTACCTTGGCCAGGTCTCTCTTGAAAAAGAGATTTTAAATCTCAATGAGACTTGCTGGTTAAATAGAGGTGAATAAATTCATTAGGAATTTACAGGGCACGTACTGAGGGAGCACAAGCCCCCCCCCCCCCCCCCCCCCCCCCCCCCCCCCGTCCCCCCCGTCCCCCCCGTCCCGCGAACTTACACCTCAGAGTTCACAGCAGTCAGAAAACTTCTGTCTCGTGTTCGTGAGTGCGTATTTTGGACGTGTACGCGGTTTTTTAAAAAATTGTAGACGGCTTGTCGGAGCAGGCGACTGATCAGGTGGAAAGGGGGGTGTGTGAATAATGTTTGGGGATGTAGTCTGTGCAAGTGCCTTGCTTTTATTTCCCATGGGGGGGAGGGGGGCACGGAGGAGAGAAGAGAAGACAAGAAAAAAAGAATCCATTTGTTTTCGGTTAATCTTATCACAGAGCACGCCCTATTTGTCAGTCTTTCCTATGGACTGCATCCTCCGACAAATGTATTCTGAGGAGCCATTTTTATTTTTTTTTCTTCATTCGCACCTCCAGACTGGCCTTAAAATATGGCCCAGCCAGAAATTTAATTCATGGCCTGTAATTCAGTCAACTGCTTTGTCTGCGGTGCGGTTTTCTCCTTTCCCGTTCCTCGTCGACGTTCGCCCGACGCCGCGGCATTATAATGAATTGAGCGCGCGGATGCACTGCAAGTGCAGGTAAGTCTCCCTCGTCCTGCCCTTGTCCTAATCCGTCATCCCTATCAGCAATGCCAATGAAACACGGGTCGGTTGTTAATATTAACACTGGGAAGAGCGATTCATACACTTTTTTTTTTTCGAATGCTCTTCAAAACTGCTCAGTAAGTCAGTGTTCTAGAACTTCATTCCTTTCAGTCACCAGTAGTGATTGTGACTTCAGCATTAGAATATTCAGTTAAGAACATTCTAATCAGTTATTTGCGGTCTTACACGTTAAAGGGTAAATAGAAGGTACTCTATATATTTTTATCCTCCTCTTTGATAAATGAGTATATGTATATGTATACTGTATAAAGTATAAAGTATAAAGTATATGTATACTGCCAATACATATGAAATGAAATATGCTATCAAGATGTTGCAATACTTCAAAGTATATGGACAAAATATTGCACAAAAATATATATTTTATATATATATATATATATATATATATATATATTTATCAGTTGTTTCCAAAAGGTACACATATTTAGATACTGTGATTATCAGGAATGGTGGCCGTTCTGTCTCCTGATTGTTGAAATGTTGGCACAATGTTTACATCGATCTGCTTCCTCTGAGTGAACAAACAGAACTCTCCAGCTGAAGGTTCTTAACGTGTTGCATCATGGGAATTGCGGTGTTTCTCACAGGTTGGTGCCTTTTTTTCCCCACAGGTGCCGATCGTTCCCTGGCGCGGGCTCTGCGAGATTTTACCCCTCAGGCCCAGACCTGCAAGCGGGACTTATAAATGCCACCTGGTGCTCGGCTGGAGCTTAGTCAACACGGACCTTTTCATCTTGTTCCTCACTCATTATCGCCTCTGCGTCAGCGTCTTGACCCCCAACCCCCCCACCACCCCCCCACCCCCCCCCCAAACGCCCACCTCCACCTCTGCCCCAAACCTGCCACCCACCCCCAAACACACCCCCTGTTGTAATCTTCAGAACTCTGGATTCTGTGCCCTCAAGAAAAGAAATAGCAAAGAAGCAAACAAACACTGCTCCACCCCCCTCCCTCCCCCCCACACAGCCCCCAATCCCCAGCCGTCTCTGATGGAAACGTTTGTCGTTCAGGTCACAGGCTGGACCTCGAATCCCAGGCGCGTGTAATAATGACCTTTGGATCGCCTGATTGCTTTTCCGTTCGGCCGGTTATCAGGACCGCGCGTTCTGACCCTTGTTCCTCCCTCCATCCACCAACCCCCCTCCCCCGCCCATCCTACCCCACCCCCACCACCACCAACACAACCAATACCGGGGAAAGAGAGCAGAAACCGTGCGTTTGGTGATTAAAATCATGCTCTGCAGGCACTTGGCTGAAGGGTAAGCACACTAATTTGAAAGGGCAAGTCTTGCCGAGGTTGACTCAGATACGTTGCTTTCCTTCTTTTTTTTTTGGTTGAAGGTGGACTCCTTTTTTGGTCACATTTATCCTTCCTTTGCTCTTTATGGTTTCCAGTCATCCTTTTTGCAGGGTTACTGACATACAAATAACCAGTATTTTTGTTACGGTTGTTATTTTTTTTTGTTTTTTGTCCATGTACTGCAGTTCAAACTTAGAATCGATTGTTCTATTGCAGCTGTGTTGCTTCTTTGAACAGCGTACATTTGCTCAAGGCCATAACAGCTGTGCCTCCAAATGGGATTCAAACCTGTAGCCTTTTACCGCTACGCCACAGTCATTCGCTGAAACGTGACTGTGGGAAAACACTGGAATTGCATTAGATGTGGGGGAAAACGGTCATGGTCACAGTGAAAGGGTGAATTTGCACGGGTTGAGGTTTGTGGAATCACACTCGGTGGGTGGAATTTTGCTGAATGGTACATCGATGCGTCGTTAGCTTGGAATCTCATTGGTAATGCAAACAGCTTGCAACCATTTTAATACCACATCCTTCCTGTCAGTGTGCACTGTGCTCACTCCATTTACCTGTCTTTCTTTCTCATTCCGCCTCTCCGTCATTCCTCGTTTTCTTTTTCTCTCTCTTTCTCCCGCTTCCTTTCACTGGTTTTACTTCTGTCCCCTGTCCCTCTCCCTCTCTCTCCTTTTCTCTCTCCCCTCTCTCTGTCCCTCTCCCTCAGTCTGTTCCTCTCCCTCCCTCTCTCTCACCCTTTCTCTCTCTCTCTCTCTCTCTCTCTCTCTCTCTCTCTCTCTCTGTCCCTCAGTCTGCTCCTCTCCTTCCCTCTCTCTCTCCCTTTCTCTCTCATTTTTCACATAAAATATTACCTCTCCAGTCATGGGGCAGGCTGATTAGCATATTGAGCGCAGAGCAAGCCTTGATCTTTGAGTCCCTCATGGATCATACATGCACCCCAAATTCTCTTTAATCATCCCGCGTGCCCCCTGGTGCAGACGATTGACCTGTTTACATAAAACCAGAAGTGACTGGCACTTATGATGTAGAGGTGCCACCAGTGTCTCTCTCTCTCTCTCTCTCAATCTCTCTCTTAATCTTTCTCTCACTCACTCGTTCAAACTCGTTCAAACTCTCTCTCTCTCTCTCTCTCTCTCTCTCATTCACCTCTTTCATCTGAATTCATTTTCACACGCCCGATTGTAATCTCCAAGTCGAGCGCTCCCTGGTTGTCATGGTTGCCTGCGGACTGTGCAGCGGTCCAGCGGCCAATCAAAATTAAGTGGGTTTGGACACCTGGCTGCACACCACTTTTAAAAAAAGCTCAACGAGTATGAAGCTATCATCGAGACCTTCTTGTTCATCCTTAAACACGATGGATTTTAAAATGCTTTCTAAAAAAATATATATATATTTGAACAGCCCTGGAATCGTAACATTGCACAATTTGTGGGTGAAAAAAAAAAAGTTTTTTTACAGTAAAACATTTGGTAGGTCCATCCATCCAATGGGGAGAAGGACAATCGTCATGGTTACGGAGGAACTAAAGAGGACAGGTCAAACTGATTAATGTCCAATTTATTGCCCAACCCTGAGTTGACCACAAATCTTTACTTGACATTACATCCATCCAGCCATCCCATTTGGAGCCTATCCCAGCATGCATTGGGCAAGAGGCAGGAACACACCCCGGACAGGTTGCCAATCCATCGCAGGGCACACACACCATTCACTCACACACTCATACAGTACCTATGGGCAATTCAGACTCTCCAGTTAGTCTACATTACACTGCATTACATTACAACATATTCAGCAGCTGCTTTTATCCAGTGCAGCTTACAATACGGGTGAAACATAACTGCCTTCCCTTAACTAACAGAACCGATAGCGCCAGACCAGGCTAACAACATTCCCAGGCCGACAAGTAAAGACGCAACATCGCTAAAGCTCGAGTGCGCATTAACCATGCTAACCGAGGGCTAACTTAGTAACTACAGCACGGTCACGTGCATACTCACGGTGAATACTGAGATTTTTTCCCCTCTTACCCCCACGAAATCTGCAGTGTGGTTTCCAATGGGTTAAGCCATAAATTCTCCGATAGGGCCCTGTGGCAGGGATGCAATATGATGGAAAGCGGTAACGATTTTGGGGGCCCCAGGCTGAACAAGGGCCTTAAAAATCACCGTGAATCATCGCCGATTAGCTCGGCTAGCTAATCGTATTTCTCGTTCAGCAGCGCGATCCACATGGATACCGCGATTCGGTACTTGTGGTGCACTTTATCCCTTGTTACTCTTGGACGTTTTTTTTTACACAAGCTATGTCAGGAATAAACCCACAGTCAGCACTTTTGTCTGAATTCTGACATTTTGATCAGGCAGAGGAAGAGCAGTGGGTTTCTTAGCATGTAAATGTGAACCGGTGCATTACGGGGTGGGCTATGTGGGGGTGTGGGAGCAGACCCCAAGGGGGGGCAGGGGAAGGGGGGTTGGGGGGGGGTCGAGCGTGGGATCAAATTCATCTCGCCCTCGTGAAACCCCTACGGAGTCACTGGGAGATTTGCGGGGGTACCTATACCCTATAAATTGCTAAATGGACGAACCGTACAGCGACCGCGCACGCAACAGCGTCCACGGTCACAGGTCCTCGTAGAGTAATGGAGTGGAGTGCTCCGGGTCTACGGAGAGCTGATGAGGTCGGGGAAGGGCCTCAGGTGCGAAGCGAACACTCTCCCGGGAGACAAATCCCCCGATAACCAGGGGAACATTATAACATATAACTGGAAAGTTATTAATACCCTGAGCACAACACAACAAGGGTGTTTATGAGTCAGGGTGAACACAACCAGGCCAGGCTACTGAGTGACCACAGTCAAGAACTCCATCTTCTACGGAGATAGATTGCGGCTTATGGCTTTCATGTATTCAGTGCAGTGTGCATGTGGACTGCGACGGTATTTGTAGTTTTTGGCTCTGTGCTCCAGCACACTGGATTTGAAATAAAACTACAAATATGGGGTTAAAGAAGACTGCAGACTGTCTGCAGCTTTAATTTGAGGGTATGTGCATTCATGTCAGGTGATGCTTGTAGGGATTATAGCCATTTTATACACAGCCCGCCCCCTATTTTAGGGGATCAAAAGTAATAGGTAAAATCAATACATCTTAAATTTAGTCATCATATTTAGCTCTTAGTTGCAAACCTTTTGTATTCGATGACTGCCAGAAGCTTACGACCTATAGGCATGACCAGGTGCTGAGTTTTTTTCCCTTGGTGATTCTCTGCCAGGCCTGTAATGCAGCCATTTTCCTGTTTCTTTCTGGAACATTTTGCCTTCGGTTTCATCTTCAGCGCGTGAAACTCACACTTAATTGGATTCAGGACCGGTTATTATTGACTTGGCCAGTCGTGAACACTCTACTTTAAAAACCTGGTTGCTTTAGATGCGTGTTTGGGGTCATTATCCCGCTGTCCTAGTGAGCTTCGAGGCGTTTGGTAGGTTCTGAGCAGATTAGAGCTTTTCTGTGCGCGTCAGAATTCATCCTGCTGCTGCCGTCAGCAGTGACATCATCGGTGACCATGGAGTGGTCCGGAGAAAAAAGAATTGTGCGTTTATCAAAGACCCCGTTGCTCCACGCAATTTGACAATGATCAAGTGGTCACTACAGACTCCTCTCCACCGTTCCACAGGTGGCCATTTTGGAACAGCCAAACGCCAGAGGGTGCATTAGTTGCAGTCTACTGAGAGGCAGTTCCTGAAAATTTATACCCACCTTGGGTTCTCCTTGTTTTTCCCCCCCCCCCTCACAATTCGTCATTGAGCTCATTGGAAAAGTCAGCTGCCCAGTAATAGGAATAGCTTGAGGCAGTCGAGGCCTACCTAGTGACATCACTACCTACAGTAGCCTGTTCCAAAATGGCTGCCCTCTTTGGCTCATTTTTCTTGCAAACACGGGTCAGTTTCAGAACTGAATACATGGCCATATCGTACCTAAAGTAAATAGAACGAATGAACTGGAGTCACATTACCAAAAGCTTCACGCCCCCCTTAAAACCTTTTTGGTTTTAATTTGCCTGTGTGCTTCACTGTTATTGCACATGCAGTCACCAGTCGGGGAGCACTGTTATCGCCGAATCTGGCACTGGTGCTCACATAAGTGAATGCACTTAGGTTCTCCTACATCGCAAGTCTCTCTGGATAAGAGGACCTGTTAACCCTTTAAAGGTGTGAGATGTCAAAAAAAAAGTGATTAGAATGTCCTGAAGTGAACATTCCAATGCGGGCTTAACAACCACTGCCGGTGATGGAAAGCGAAGGGGTTCTAGAACACTCGCTCGGAATTTTGAAAACCATTCCAAGAAACCCACGCTTCAAAGGGTTGACTGAATGTAAGGTAAAGCAAACACGTACAACACCTGCCCTTTTTATGTGTTAATTTGTTTCCTGTCAGCAGTCAGATGTTCACAGCGCTCCAAGGCTTGTGTCAGACTGGTTGCGATGTTTTATACCATCAAACTATCTTGTCCCTGTACTGAAGAGTATTTAAAAATTAAAAAAAATACTTTTTTCTTTTTTTTTTCATGCAGTACTTTCTAAAGATCTATTTGTTTTCACGGCCAAGGAGATGAACTGATTCTTTGTGCCTCAGTGTGTTTGTGTGTCCATGTGTGAGTGTTTGTGCATGTGTATGTGAGTTCAATGTATATTATTATCACTATGTTTATGTGTGGGTTTGTTGTGCCTGGATCTATGCGTGTGTGTGTGTGTGTGTGTGTGTGTGTGCGTGCGTGTGTGTATGTATCTATATAAATATATAACATAGAACCGTAAACTCTGCAAACTCTGCTATCTAAATAAATCACATTAAAATATAAACTTCATATTTCTAACTGCCAGCATTATTTTTTTTATTAATCGTATTAAAGTATCTGTAAGAGAAAACCAAGAAAAAAAAACTAACTCCATCATTAAAAAATAAACAAAACATGAAGCTTTAACTAAAAGCCAGATCTATAAAAACTGACCTTAAGAGAAAGAGCACTGACACTGACTTTATTGCTTGTGGAGCCTCGGCTCCCCGGTCGGAGATGTGCGTGCTTTCATCGTTATAAACATTACAAGAGGACTCGGAAAGCTGACTTTACTTTCATTAAAATTCATGGCCGAGACATTAAGAATTTAATGTTATTTAGTTTTCTTACCCCCTCCCTCCTCGCCCCCCCCCCCCCCCCGCCCCCCCCCCACCTTTGTTCAGGTTTGCGACGAGATAATAAATGTTACATTTCGGTCGAAAGTCGCCCTGGGTGAACGTGGAAAGAGTAGGCGGCCATCTTGAGGTGCCCTGAGGACAAGGAGGGGGGGCAGCTTTCCAAGCAAACACCCGTAACCTGGGAAACCTGTAAGGAAACTCTTCGTCACCACGGCAGCAGCCCACTCGCTCTCATTGGCAGATCAAGAGAGCCTCATGAATAATTCATCGCCCGGAAGGACCCTTTGCGGTCATGCTCTCCTTTTCTACGAATTCTCATTAATATTCCCACAAATTTACACTTTTTATTTATTTGTTTTTTTTAGCTTTTGTTGTCGTTGCCGCGAGTCTCGGTATCTGAGATATTCCGCCTCCCCGATTTTTTCGAACAGGGATAAGGCACGCGTTCCCATTCGGCTCCCTTGACCACGTCCGACAGCAGCTTCTAACTGTTATTAGTGTAACCGATGTAATAACGAACACCCCAGGAACAGACTCAAGGAACGCCAACGTTCAATAAGTCATATTTACTGACCGAAGAGCACACAGGAAGAGCTTCTCACGGGCGGTGCCAGGAGAACTCTGGAGAACTGACTGATACATCCATCTTTTACTGGCAACAAACAGAATCCCCCGAAACGCTGGGCACGCCCATAGGACGTATCCACCAGTTACCTCTCGCCGCCGTGATCTTCAAACGCAACTCTCCGCTGGTTACCTCATCTGGCCTTGAAGTGGCCGTGCCTGTCTGCAACAGCTGGTCACAGGACAGAGAGAAAAGAAAGACGGAAAGACCAGGTCCTGTCTCCACCGACGTTCACACCAGGGTAGTCAGGTCAGTCTAAGGCTCCCACATGAACCGAATACACAGGGGAATTACATTACATTACATTACATTACATTACAGGCATTTAGCAGACGCTCTTATCCAGAGCGACGTACAACAAGTGCATTAGTTCAAGGTGCAGAGGTGCAAAAGAAGCACACTAGAGTGAAGTAAAGATCGTAGTGCCAGAAGTGACCACATAGATCAGGACTCCAACCCTGTAGAGTAATATGTTCAGCAAACAAACAAACAATCCTGCCAAGTACAAACTAGCACTGAAATCACATTTGCCTAATCAGAATCAGAATCAGACAAAAACAGACAAAACAGACAAAAACAAACATATGATTATGTGTATACGGCATTTATGCACCTGTTCACCACTCCGGACCCCTGCAAAGCATTTCCTTAGGTGACATCGGGCCTACCTGCCTCCTCCTGGGAATACCCAGTTGCTGCTGTAAGTCTCCCACTCCACACCGGAAAGGCCTAAACCAATCCCCTCCATATGAGAGAGAGCCCTAACTGCGCCACATCAATAGCATTATTTACTTTCTTACCCGGAGGAGCTTACACAACTTAATTTGTTTTGTTTCATATAGGAACACCACTTGACACAGCTTGAAAGTTCAACGACGCCATTCCAGTTACTCACTCAGCAGTACAACAGCAATGCCCCAAACCCGGATGTGAACCTGCAAGCCCAGTTTCCCAGTTAACCACTGCACTTTGCTGCCACCCTGTCAGCGTCAAATTTTCTTCTGGCCGGTCCAGTTAACCTCACCATTGACAGGTATTTAGCTTGAAATAGGGAAGGCAGACATCTTACCCTTAATCTGATCTGGTCTTAATTTGTTCTGCTTTGATTAACAATCAAGCAATTAATTAGGGGAATAATCTTTTGCCAGACGACAACTAATTCCATTTCTCCTAATTGTGCCCCGTGGTTGTGTTCTTCATCACAGAAACTGCGCGGCATTTGCAAACGTCCATTAGCCGTTTGACCGAGCAGATGAATTCGCCACAATAAAAATCACAGCGACGCTGTAAAGGTAATCACCTTCAAGGAGACGCCATGTGCTAACGTGTTCCCATACCTCACAGTTTGAACACAAAAAATTATGAAAAGAGTGTTTATTTTGTGCAAATTGTTCTGTTTGTTAAGACTTCGTTGCATTTGCCCTCAAAGCCTGTGGGGAGTAACAGGTTTGCAAAACTAAAAATGTCTGATAAATTTAATTAAAGTGTGGAATTAAAATGTGTTATTTTCGCATTTTAATGTGCAGAACATAAAAATGATTATACCACACACGAGAAGACAAAATAGTGGGAAAAGGAATTACGTTTTTTTTTTTTTTTTAAACCGGTGCAAAATCCACTCTGACAGTGTGCTTTTAACTCTGATAGAGTACAGGCTGTCCATAAAGGATATATAAACGGCTCCTGTTGATTTAACTCTGAGAACCCTTCGGTGGGTCTGGCATTTACTTACAGATTATACAGCTATTTGGCACCTGCTGGTCCAATAAAACAGATTGAGAGCAACGATCTGTAAAGTTTGAGCTTCTGCCTGCTCTTTTTTGAGCTTACTGCCCACTGCAGGCCCAGAGCAAGAGGGCGTACGTGTGTGTGAGAGTGTGTGTGTGAGCGTGTGAGTGTGAGCGTGTGAGTGTGTTTGTGTGTGTGTGTGTATGTGCATGCGTGTGTGTGTGCATGCGTGTGTGTGTGCATGTGTGTGTGTGTGTGCATGTGCGTGCGTTTGTGTGTGCGTGTGTGTGCATGCGCATGCGTGTGTGCATGTGTGTGTGTGCTGTGTGTGTGCATGTGTGTGTGTGTGTGTCTATGGGTCCTCTTTTCCCATCATACCGGTGTGAACAGGCGCTCAGTGGCGTGAGTAAAATATTAGCCAGCAGCACCTTTTTTCACGCCGGCTCATGCTGACCCCCTACCCCCCCCCCCCCGACCCCCCCCCCCCCCCATCAGGAGCTCATATTCATGGATAATTGCGGTCGCTGTTTTCATATTTCCCTTTATGGCTGCCTAATGCAGTGTGACCTCAGCCAGACACCCAGCTCTGCAATTAGACCACATCCTGGGCCGGGTTGAGAAGGGATAAATATGAGAGAGCTGGCCAGAGAGGGAGAGCACTGGGGGATGATGGGGGGGGGGGGCGAGTGCAGGGGTGGGGGTTGGGGGGGTCGGAGGGGGGGAGATGCATTTAGTCCCATCCCATCAGCAGTCTGCTTTCCATGTGCTTGCAATATTTATCTGAAGGGCTTAATAGAAAAGGCTAGCCTATGCAGAGAGGAAGAAACAAAGAGAGAGAGAGAGAGAGAGATCAGTAGGAGCAACGGTGGAGAGATGTGGGGAAAAATAAGGAAAGAGAGAAAGAGCAATAATAAAGTGAGAGATGTAAAAGGAGAGAGGGGAGGGAGAAGGAGAAAGAGAGAGCAGAGGGGAGGAACAGCAGAGAGGGGGAGTGGGATTTAAAAATGTCAGGCACTCCGGGAGATAAATGGAAGTAAAAATGTATTGATTTTTCTTTTTTTTTTTAAATCATAAAAAGTTGTCATTTTTTGGGCTGTGAGCCTTTGGCCATTTACCAGGGGCTCAAGGTCGCGAAACATAAAAAGAGAGGGAACGAGAAAGAGAGAGAAACAGAAATGAGGAACTGGCAGAAAGAGCAAGGAAGAGGAAGGGGAGGGGTAGAGAGGAGGTGAGAGAGAGGGAAAGGGAGAGGGAGGGCGAGTGAAAGAGAGGGGAACAGGGAGAGGGATGGTGTGAGGAAATGAGGGAGTGATGAGAACGGAAGGCAAGAAAGAGAGGGAGAGTGAAAGAAAGAGAGAGGAAAGGAGAATGAGAGAGCAGACACACCTGTTTATGGGTGTGGCCCCAGGTGTATGCCTGCAGACCTCAGTGTATGGAGGTGACACAATCTCCATTACCACCATGACGGTGCCAGTGTAGTATTATGGTTTGGAAAGTGGGCGTGTCACCTAGTAAGGCTGCAGGTACAGTTCCCAGGTAGGACACTGCCACTGTGCCCGTGAGCAAGGGTACTTAACCTGCATTGCTTCAGTGCTGTGCATGCCCAGCTGTATAAATGGATAGTACACATGGACGCTCAGGACAGGAGCGCCTGCTGGATGCCTTTACAGTGAAGCCGGGGCAGGGAGCGTTCGGAAAGGCCCTATCGATCCGATTGGCACGGCACGTTTCTCTGCGTGAACATTTCAGGTCTTTATCTTCTGGATCGGAGCGTCTGCTAAATGCCTGTAAGGCTATGCCTACCCGGGACGTTTTCCGAAGGCCCTATCGATCCGATCGGCATGGAGACCTCGTTCTCTCCAGCACTGCTGCGCAAACCTGGTGTGAGAGAGAGAGGAGAGGGGGGGAGAGAGAGAGAGGGGGGGGGGGGGAGAGAGAAAGAGGAAAGAGGGGGAGAGAGAGAGAGGGAGAGAGAGACAGAGAGGGAGAGAGAGAAAGAGGGAGAGAGAGACAGAGGGAGAGAAAGAGGGGAGATAGAGAGAGAGAGAAGCTGTGTGAGTTCTGCCTTCCTCAGGATGTGTTGCTAACGCAGGAGTCCGCTGCCTCGATGCCGGTTAGCCTGCTGGGGCTCCAGCTGTGTTTTTTTTTTGGGGGGGGGAGGGGGGAGGGAGGGGAGGGCAGGGGGTGTTCATCTTAAAATCGGCAAACAGTTCAGGCCAAAGAAACCAGGTCTGCTAATTGATCGACAAACTGCTGAGTAACCGCAAAAAAAACCCAGCGGCCCCCGTGGCTCTCCGGACACCAGCCGGGTGCAGAACCCTGCATTAACGGCAATGACCACCCCCCCGCCCCCCTGCCCCCCGTCCCCCTCCCTAAAAATGACTGGGTGTGAGAGGACAGAGGCCATCATGTGAAGCTTAATGTTCGCAGGAGCCATTTCCCCCAGGAACTGAAAGAATGCATTAGGCAGTAAACGGCAGTCTATGACACTGAAATGGGAGTGGAGGGGGAAAAAAAGCAAAGGCTATAAGCGAAGGCTATGAACCCAGAGCACGATTTTTTTGGGATTTGTTCCCAATTTCAAGAGCCGCGACTCAAGTATAGAACTTCTATTATCTTAGTTGTTGTTATTGTAGTCTCTCATTGATTATGGAGATTACCTCTGTTCCCTCCTGACGGGTGTATATGGATTTCAGGGCCATGTCCTCTTGCGGTTCATAATGTAGCAGAAATTCACCTTCCTGCTAGTGTGACATAAATCTTCAGCTCCCATCAGACATCGCAAACTCTACTGTGGCTGAGCCCCTGGCGCTGCAGTGTGTGAGTGTGTTTGTGTTTGCGCCGGTAGTGTGTGTGTGTGTGTGTGTGTGTTTGTACTGTGTGTGTATGCTTGTGTATGCTTGTAGTGTGTGTGTGGGTGGCTGTGCTAGTATTGTGTGTGTGTGTGTGTGTGTGTGTGTGTGTGTGTGTGCATGTGCTTGTAGTGTATGTGTGGGTGGATGTGCTGGTATTGTGTGTGTGTGTGTGTGTGTGCTTGCAGTGTGTGTGTGTGTGTGTGTGTGTGTGAATGACAGAGAGAGAGAGAGAGAGAGGGAGAGAGAGTGTGAACGTGTGAGTTCTGTCCTGTCACAGAGTCCCAGCTGTCTCACCCATGTGCATGTGTTAGCACCAGAGCGCACGTCTTGTCATGCTACTCACATACAGCCGTGACATCGCTTCTGATTGAGCATGTGCTCAGTAGCTGAGATGCGCACAGATGTTTTGGGCAGAGAGGCAGCCCCTTCCCCTCACCGGCGGCCCCCTGCTGTTCCACAGGCTTTGGTAAGACGAGGCTAAGACACACACACACACACACACATACACACATACACACACATACAGATACACACACACACACACACACACACAGACACACACATACAGACACACGCACACACACACACACACACACACACACACACACACACATACAGACACACACACACACACACACAGATACACACACGCACACACACACACACACACACACAGATTCACACACGCACACACACACACACGCACACACACACAGACACACACACACACACGCACGCACGCACGCACGCACACACACAGATACACACACACACCCATGTTTATATTGCTATACTTGTGAGGACTTCCCATTGACTTGCATTAATTCCGTAATCTCTAACCCTAACCCTAACCCTAACCCCAACCACTACATTCCTAACCTTAACCCTAACCTAATTGTAACTCTAAACCTAAGCCTAAGTCCTAACCCTAAAACAGCCTCTTGAACTTGTGGGGACCAGCACAAGGTCCCCACCTTGCGTAATTTTGGGGACATTTGGTTCTCGCAAAGATAGTACTACATGCCCACAGATACACACAGACACACACACACGTACACGCATGCACATACACACGCACACACACACACTTATGCATGCATGCATGCACGCACGCACACACACACACACACACACACGCACACCAGGTCCACCTTTTCTCATTTGGAAACTATTCGTTAATCGATTCAATTAAAATCTATGAAGGAAAGGCATTTTCGTTTTTCTTTTTTATTCTCCGTCATCTTATTTGTATTAGCATCATGGGCTACAGGGTGGTGTTCTCCTCTTTCAGCTCACAGGGAACACGACAGCGAAAACTGTTCTTTTTCCTTAACGGCACTCAGAACAATCCTCACAGATCTATGCTTTTTAATATATTTATTTTTTAAATGTTTTCACCCGTTGGCCAATTCATTTTAAAGCCATGAAAGAAAAGGCTTTTCTTTCTTTCTTTCTTTCTTTTCATTCTCCATCTCCTTATTTGTATTAATAGCGTGGGTTATGGGGAACAGAACAGCTGCTGTTTTTCTCTCGCAGGTCACAGGGAGACAGAACAGCGAAAACTGTTCCGTTTCCTTAGCGGCACAGCCAGTCCTCGCAAGTCCTTTCTTTCTCGTTAATTTTTAAAGTAACGAAACAAGCGAAACGATGGCTATGATCGTGCGCTGCTTTCTCCGAATCTCGTTTCTCTCAAAAATCCGAACCTCTTTTTCAAAAAAAAAACAAAAAAAAACTTTCAGACAAAAAAAGTTTCGCCCAAGTATCCAGACACAAAGAAGCCCTCTTTTTTTCTTTCTTCTTCTTCTTCTTCTTCTTCTTCTTTAACAGAAACAGCCAGGGAATATATATATATATATATATATATTTAAATCCACAGTTGCCTTTTAATGTATTTTCACTGCTCCTCATTAACTGCCACCCCTCTGAGATTTGTCATAGGACAGAGTGCTTAGCGAATGACGGTCTAGAGAACTAAAGAACTTTGGATAGGAGCTGGTTATTTTTGATGATATTTTAACAATGGGGGGCGGGGGGGGGCACGGGGGTGTCCATTTGAGGATACACTCACCCACGCCCGGTGGGACGGAGACAGCGGAGTTACGCCAGTCTTTTTGGATGATTAAGACCTATGAAAAACCATTTTCCCAGAAATGGTATTGCACAGAATGTCCAGTCGCTGTAATTATTACATTACATTACATTACAGGCATTTAGCAGACGCTCTTATCCAGAGCGACTTACACAACTTTTACATAGCATTTTTACATTGTATCCATTTATACAGCTGGATATATACTGAAGCAATGCAGGTTAAGTACCTTGCTCAAGGGTACAACGGCAGTGTCCTTATCCGGGAATCGAACCTGCGACCTTTCGGTTACACGTCTAGTTCCTTACCCACTGTGCTACACTCCGTCCTACATTATTATGGCTACCGACAGGGTGAGTGTGTGCGGCGTGATGCTGGACATGTTCGAGAGCACCAAAAAAAAAAAAAAAAAAACAATCCGCAGGCAGGGTTTCTGCACCAATCAGAAAACTGCACAGCCTGCTGATTGGACAATGCGTGAGCCGTGCGGAGTGAATATACTGTATTACATGAAAGTTTTAAAGCAGAACTGAACTGAACATCCGAATGTTGCAGTTACAATGACTGCAGTGGGACGGCTGCACGCTTTAAGGCGTGAGATCACAAATATGATTAGAATGTTCTTAACTGAACATTCTAATGCTGATGTCACAATCACTACTGGTGGCTGAAAGCCACAGAGTTCTAGAATTCTGTCTTAGAATTTAGAAAAGAGAAACATTCCAAAAAGCCAAGATCTTCAAAGGGATAAGCGCTGCCTTTACGCCGTCTTTAATTACGTGCTTTACCTTGCTGTATTTCGTTACCCCACCACCCGCCTAGTGGAACCATCGTTCCCACCCCCCCCCCACAACACATCCGCGAAACGTCTCCAAAGGAGGGCCGCAAAACAAGAACTTCCTGTTCATTCAGCAGAGCGAGCACCTTCACAGAGTGACAGGTTCCCTGCGCAGTGAACATGTCTCCGCACTGGTCCTGTTGAATCTCTCTCTGCGTTCGTTAAAATCAGATTTAAAAAGTAATGCTGGTATTTAATCAAGCAAGTTGCAATTAGCTGAGGACAGACGATGATGATCAAATCGAGGAGGTAGTCTTAAATTTAGGGTATTCTGTCACAAACTCACAGGCAAGCTAGAGGGTGGGGGGAGGGGCTGCGAAATTGCAACACAGCATGAATCAGCGGCAAAATAAATAAATAAATACATTTTTAAAATAAAAATAAAAAAAGACCTAATAATCTCCTGACAGGATATTGATAAGTTCCAGAATGCGTCTCCATGGTAACTGCTGACTCTGCCTCGGGTGATTGGCCGGTATGATAATGGCCTGACAGGTGGGATGGATGGTGTCGCCGCGATCCGTGAGCTTCCCCACACAAACCGAGGTCCCCTGGCTTACCCGCTGCCAGACAGCATTTCCCCATTATAATCTCCACTCCCGCGGTACATCCACGACAACACCTCTCTCTCTCTCTCTCTCTCCCTCTCTCTCTCCCTCTCTCTCTCTCTCTCTCTCTCTCTCTCTCTCTCTCTCTCTCTCTCTCTCTCTCTCTCTCTCTCTCTCTCTCTCTCTCTCTCTCTCTCTCCCTCTCTCTCTCTCTCTCTCTCTCTCTCACTTTTTCTATTTTGTATTTAAATTCGTATTGTATTTAATTTCTTGCAATGGCAGGTCATGTGGCCAGGACTTGAAAAGTGGAATGAGAAATTATAAAATATATTTTTTTTTGTTATAAAAACCTTGAAAGACACTTGACATGTCCTCACATCACCTTTCTAAATAATTGAGAACTAACACAGGAGGGGAAAAAAAGAAGTTACCACTTAACTTTTTTTTTTGGATTGAATGGATTAGGCCCTGAATGAGTCTCACAGGTTTCATCACTTCTGTTGGGTAATTCACAGCTCCATGAAGGTGACATTCCTCTCCTCAGTCTGAAAGCCAGGGAAAAACATAGCAGCCGCCATCTCTGTCTCCTTATGAGTTTCAGAGCCAACCATGCTCTGCTGGGTGGGGGGTGGGGGTGGGGGGGGGCGCTACATTGTATCCTCAAACAGAATCCCGCTGACCCTTCTGTTCTATTTGCTCCAAGTTCCATATCACAACCGAGCAACTCTTATTATGAACCTGATTATGACATCACAGCAGGAGTGAGCGCGGAGGCCGAGGCCCTGAGTCTGTATCCCAGAAACCCCCTCCGGGCATCGCTCTCTCCTCGCACCTCTGACGCAGGCGTGAGCAGCCTGCCGTCACAGCAGCTGTCAATCAGCACAGCGGTCCGCCATCGAACGGTACGGTCCAGGCAGTCAAGGCCTGGACCAGATATTCAGAGACGGTGAAATAACGGGTGAATACAAGACCTTTCTGTGATCAATCCAAACAAACAACAACAAAAAAACGAATAAATAAATAAACACATTTTTTAAAGAGGACAGCCGACTGTTTCCTCTAATTATGCCCAAGACATACCCTGTTCTCTCCTTTTTAGTGCGGCACTAAAGCCTGGTTTTATAGTCATTTATAGGCAGCACAGGTGTGTGAAGCCTTCAGGTAGCAGACAGTTAGCTTCCAGGCCAGAGCCCAGAATGCACTGCTTTCTTTTATTTCCACCAAGAGACCAACCAGAGAAGAGAAAAGAAAAATGAAGGGATATTTGTCTTTCTCTCAGGCTGTCTCTCTTTCTCTCAGGCTGTCTCTCTTTCTCTCTCTCTCTGTCTCCAGCTCCCTTTATTCCTCTTCTCCTTCCCTTTTCTTTCTCCCCCTCTCTCTTGCTTTCTCTCTCACATGCTCGCATGTCTCTTCTACACTCGGCTCACTGTAAACGCAAATACATTTTAAAAAATCACTTTCTTTGCTCGAGGATTTTTTTTTTTTTTCGTGTCATGAATAATTTTCCTCCACACAGAAGGGAAGTCTATTTTTGACCTGTTTGGAAAAACTCTGAAGCGAAGCCAGCAGTCTGCCACGATGCGTGTGTAATGCCATATTACACACTGTTATCACAAGATACACAGTCCTGGACTTCAACAGAAAAGCCGTTTTTTCGTCGTTGAAAATCCGCGCTTACTTTTCCAGCAATACAAAGATTCGAGATTACATAGATCAACATAATTGGTTGATGAATGCTGTGAGGTCTCCCCAGCCGGCACTGTACAGACTTTCATTAAAGCAAAATGCTAAATTATACACATATTATTCAGGAAAAAAATGTTTCATAAGATGCCTCTTGGTGCTTGTCACGTCACAGCCACCAGTAGTGGATTTATCTGATCAATTCATCAAAAGCTTGCGAAATTAACATTCTTTTTTTTTTTTGGACAGCGAAAAAGACTTTCATACTTTTTTTAATGTATTATGGAATATGATTAAGATTAATTAACTTAATTCTGTTTTAAGAACCGTAATGCTGCTCTGCTTCTGTGAGGGTTCACAGGATGAGTCATAACGTATTCCTCATTAATTTGCGCAGAGCGGTGTGGGCTCAAGGGTAACTATCGCTTGTACTGTTAGCGCCATTAGCAGTCACAATAGTTGCGCTTGTTGCGGTAGCAGTTCATCATCAGTGGTAGTGGTGCTTGCAGTAGTCATACAAATATTTGGAGAATTAGCTGTAGTGGTGGTGGTGGTGGTATCTGCAGTAGTAGTAGTAGTAATGGTACTTGTAGTAGTTGCAACAAAAGTTGTATCAATTACCGTAGCTACAATAATGTTATAGTAGTGGTGGCTGTACCTTCTGTAATAGCAGTAGCAGTGATAGCAGTAGTAGTAGTAGTAGTAGTAATAGTAGTAATAATAGTAGCAGTAGTAAACGTAGCAGTAGCAATGATAGCAGTAATAGTAGTAGTAGTAATAGTAGTAATGGTAGCAGCAGTAATAATAGTAATGGTAGTAGCAGTACTAGTAGTAACAGTTGCAGCAGTGGTAACAGTACCAGTAGACGCAGTACCAGCAGTATCCTCAGTAGGAGCAGTAGTAGTATTAGTAGTAGTAATAGTAGTAACGGTAGCAGCAGTAGTAACAGTACCAGTAGACGCAGTAACAGTACCAGTAGACGCAGTACCAGCAGTATCCTCAGTAGGAGCAGTAGTAGTATTAGTAGTAGTAATAGTAGTAACGGTAGCAGCAGTAGTAACAGTACCAGTAGACGCAGTAACAGCAGTATCCTCAGTAGGAGCAGTAGTAGTCCTACTGGTCGCAGTATTTCAGTGTCTGTGGTGCCAGTAGCACTAGCAGGAGCTCCAGAAATACGGGTGATTCTGTGCGCTTATCAGATTTCTCCATACCCCTGTTATTCAGCTGAGTCTTGACTTCTAAAGCATTAACGGCTCGACAGTTTCGAAGGTGTGCACTGTCTCTGATACAGTGTGTGTCTGGCTAATTTTATGAGATACAGTGCATGAGCCGGTCGTGCGGCCATTTTTTATTTTTTCTATAAAACTTTATTTTTAATCTATAAAAACAACAGCAGATAAACTGGAAAAATGGCCACTGCATTGCGCACAGTGTTTCTGAGAGGTTCTGAGGCAGTTCTTTCTGCGTCTTTTCAATGAGAAAATAGGCCCGCTCAATAGCTCAAATGAACTGACTCACCGTGCTGCCCTTGAACACACACACACACACACACACACGGCGCACATAGCCCTCACACACACTCATACGCACGCTTGCAACGTACACATGATCACACGCAAAAACACACACGCGCAAGCACATAGACAGACAAAAACACACGTGTGCACACAGGCATAAACACTGAAGACCCTTGTGTACACACACACACACACAGACACACCCACACCAACACTAACACACACACACAAGCACACACACGGGCACACACGCAAACACACACCCACATGCTCACACGCACACATGCACACACACACACTAACACACACACACACACACACATTCACACACACACATTCGCACACACCCACACACACACACTGTAAACTGATGGATCGCTCCACTGTTGGTTCCGTTGGCCCACTTTGAGGACCACTTCTGTACCCCTGCCTGACAGCGCCACTGACTGGTAGGGCTGGGCAATATACCGCAACGATAATGATTGAATGCAACAACGATCATCGCCACCATGTGGTGCGTTTTGCCTTTCTTGTCATCTTTCTCTCTTTAATTATGCCTGAAACGGTCAATTAAACATCCACACTTCAGAGGTTGCATGAAAAAAAAACGTAACCACGGTTACACACTGGCTACAAGACAGCCAATCAGCATCAAGTTCGTACAGCTTCCGTGTGATCATGTGATGTGTTTTTGTTGATCGCAAGGAAGTTTACATTAGGCCTTGCTGCTGATTGGCTCTCTACCCAATAGATAACAGTAACTTTTTTCTTTTTTTTTTTTTCCTGGAAGTATTTGCCGGTTTTCCCTCGCATCAGATATAATTACAGAAAAAAAAGTTTAAAAAAAAACGGCAATACACCACATTCTTGACCGTTGACCGTTATTGCGTTCGATAATCATCGTCGCGGTACATCGCCCAATCATCACCCACCCGTTTCCTCATCGAACCGTCTCTCATCCTTGCCCGGCCTCATTGACATTTATGTTGTCATTTTTGCATAGTTCTGCATATTTACGCAATTAGCTTTTTTTCAATTTAATTGGTACCAGTCAGCAGCAGATGGGCTCCCCCCCCCCACTGAGTTCTGTTCTGCTCAGGGTTTCTTCCCATTACCAACCAGGCAGTTTTTTTCTTCCTTTCCACTGTCATCCTAGACCAGCTCTTTAAGGGGGAATGGGGGGTGTGGTTTTGGGGGGGGGGGGGGGGGTGGACGGGCGTCTTCAGGCATGGATGTCTTTAAAGCTGCTTTGTGACTATGTCCCTTTAAAAAAAAAATTTTTTAAACGCAATACAAATTTAAATTGAATTGAACTCAGTTGAACACACAAATAACACTTAAATTTCGATGACAGACTTTTTTGACTGTATAACTCAGAGGGAGGTGACGTTTGCCCACCCCCCCCCCCCCCCCCCCCCCCCCCCCCCCCCCCCCCACATTCCCCCCGTTCCCTTGGCAACTGTCCGACAAATTGATTGAAACGTATCAAAACAATGTTTTGAAATTCTGTCGGCGTCGTGTTTTTTGGTCTCATGCTGGCAACAACCTGCAAAAAAAAAAATTAAAATAAAACATTTATGAGCCAGCCAATGGCTGACAGACACAACAGATTTTCTTTTTAAGTTTTAAAATGTTTGCTCTCATTGCAAAATTCAGCATAAGCTTTGCACATGCTGTAGCATGGTTACTTATTTTTATCAGGCAGATGGCTCTTCCTCCATACTAGCTGTCACAATGCAGAATCTTTATGATCTTTCTGTACATTTTGGAGAGAGCATTCTGGGTAATTTGTGACACCTGGAAACAAATGTCAGGTGGTGTGTAGCTGACGATTTTTGGCCATTGACATTGACATTACTTACCGTTCCTTTCCTTTTCAATGGTTTCTTGGTGGTGGCAGTTTAAATTGTGCTTTCACTTTCTTCAGAGGAAGATCTATCAGCAATCTATAGCAACCATCTCACCACAGTCAAAAGAGCGATGGACATCAGGAAGTATTTTTTTTTCAAATGGACTGGTAAATGGTAAATGGACTGCATTTATATAGCGCTTTTATCCAAAGTGCTTTACAATTGATGCCTCTCATTTGCCAGAGCAGTTACGGGTTAGGTGTCTTGCTCAAGGATACTTCTTCACGCCCAGGGCGGGCTTTGAACCGGCAACCCTCCGACTGCCAGACAATCAGTCTTACCTCCTGAGCTCTGTCGCCCCATATTTTTTTTTTCAACCCTATTGTCCGTGTAGTTGTATCTGGCCTAAATGTGATTATGTATTTAGAATGCAAAATATGGGAGCATGTTAATGTATTTCATAAGCCCATGAGACACCATGAAATTTATCTGTTCTTGCAATAACTGCTCGAGATACCGGTTATACAACTTTTTTTTTTTTTTTTTTGCCAGGTGATGAGAGATGAGAGAGATAGAACAAGATAAGTGTGAATAATATGCATGAGATTGTCCTGAATCCCTCTGTATGAGAAATCTGAAGAAGAAATTAAGCCAATATGTAGGCCTGCGATTTTCACTGAACAAAATTTTTTTTTTAAATGGATGAGATTGCGTCAACTAATGGGCTTGTTGTCATGGCGTTGCGTGATCAGTTACCGCTCTGTCTGAGTTTGGATTTGAGAACTGCGGAAGTGAAGACCCTTGACATTGAAAATAAGTATGTGAGTGCAAATGGTGGAGGTGGTATTATGGCTTAGGCTTGTAAAGGCTGCCACTGGAACTGGTTCACTTGTGTCTTCATTGGTGTGGCTGATGACCCCAATGGCAGGATGAATTCTGGGGCATACAGAGACATGCTCATCTGCTCAGACCGATCCAAATGCCTCAAAACTCGTTGGATGATGTGTCACTTTGCAGCCGGACAGTGACTGCCCAGGCATACTGCTCGCGCAAACTATATATTTTATGTTATGCGTGGTTTCAAGTTTAGGCAGATTCTTTACTGGCAATTGGCTCCAATCTCTCAAAGAGCGAATTACATCAGCAAATTACAAATTACAACAGAGGAACACTGGAAACGACGCTCAGGCAACAATGATTACAAACCCGAGGCCCAGACAAGGGTGTGGCAATGCATGGTTTAAATCTGTGTACGGCAATGGTGTCTGTCTGGTCCAAACAATGACCTCAGAACAACAGCGTGGTAACCACGGCAACAAATCAGTGTACAGACAACAATGCCGGAACGACTATGGCTCTGTTCGAAAATAGCATACTGCCATACTACTCGTACTAAATTTTAGAAGAAAATCAGTACGTAGTGTGGAAACTGTGCATAGTATGTGTATTGTCAATATGCCGAAGCTACCCGGATAATGTAGCGTATTCGCCAAAATGTCCAGTGAGCGGCCAGAGCACGCTTCTTGGGGTATTATATCCCATAATGCATTGCAGCAGTCCTCAACACAGACTATGCCCAGGCGGCAATGAAAACGTATCAGTGGCCGCAAAACAATGCCTGGGTTACCGTGGCAACAAAGCAGCGTCCAGATCACAATGACCACAGCAGTACATTGCCTACACGGCAATGCAAATAGCCTATAACATGTGGCCAGGTGTCTATTAATGTTCACATCCCAATACCCAGGAGCAACAGCCATATAACACCGTTATAACTTGGGGTTAAGGGGAGTCAAACAAAACGTACATTTCATTATGTTACGAGTCTCAAGAGCTCCGTGATTAAGGGGAAGTCGTATCTTGTTAATTACCGCAGTGTTATGATAATACCTTTTATAGCGTCGTCGTCCGCGAGGATTGTTTTTCTCCCACAGAGTCTAGAGGCAGCAACTGTGTCAAATGTGTTGAATTCTCCTCGTTTCCCACGGAGAGACGCCCTCAATAACGAGAGGTCGCGTTCCAAGGGGGTTTGGTCCCTCGACAAAAATTTCGAAACGATTAAAAAATATTTTTGATGTGTAAAATAATTAATTGTAGTCTCATTACTGCAGTCTCCACCTGTTTGAGGTCAGACAGGGCGAGTTCGCACGGCAACACGGTGGAAAAATGGCATTTAATTAATCGCCTCAATGGCATGCAAATGAAGAATCGGAATGTTTTTGTGTGTGTGTGTGTGTGTGTGTGTGTGGCGACCCTGACAGCGAATTCCCGCAGTATTAGACAGCCTCCTCCTGGTCACAAAAGACCACTTCAATCAATCAATCAATCAATCAATCAATCTCTATTTTGTGCAATGCAAAATGAAGTTACAAATCAATTAAACACCACGGCACGCTTCAGCAGTTTCCCACAAGGAATGTGTAAACAAACATGCAAACAGTCAGATAAAATGAGTCAATTTGGTTTTGTGTTTTTTGTTTGTTTTTTTGTCACTGTGAAAACAACAACATTTATTCCCTGGCCACTCACATAGGGAAACATTTCTAAACAATGCCAACATTGCAGTCTGTCAAAATGCATGTGAACAAAGAGAAAAGGAAACAGCAACTTGTTAAATACATTTATTACATATAATTTTAAAATCTTTTTATTTTATTTTTTTATTATAGATTCAACTGTCCCAGCTATCTGTAGGTTATTTTCTCCAACCCGGGCATTACGTTTGCAATTTGTGGTTTAAAATTTAGCAGGAAAAGGAACCGTGTACGAATGTGTTAGAGTTTCCAGTTTACACAAAATCCATGACAATTTCCCCCAGGAAAAAAAAAAAAATCAGATGTAATACCAGCAGGAAACATTGAACGAACTTGGCTTTTACAAAGCCTGCTTTCGATAATTAGATTTTGGGAGTCTATCAAATCTCTTTTAATTATCTCTCCCGTCTGGACCGTTCCTGACCTTTAAAAGCCTACGGACCGCCCTCCTCGTGATGAGTTCGTTCGGACGACCTGGAGAGCGGACCACAGCTGTTCTCTCTCAAGCGGACAGCTCGCGAGGTTTTTTTCCCACGGACAGTTTCTGGCGCTGTATCTAACACGAAATCGCATCTATCGCGCATAAATCCATAAAATAAAATAAAAAAATACGACAGTGGCGTGACTCTCCGCGAATAATGAGCGCACCTTCCCTGCTACAGCGGGCGGAATACAGATATTCATAATCAGCGCTTCTGACTTCCTTTCCCTCACGCTCGGAAGTAAAAAAAAAAAAAAAAATTTTTTAAACTTTTTGCCAACTTTGCAGAACTGGTTCTGGGCGCAGCGACTCTTGGCTCGAGACCCGCTTTTGTAGATTGCGCGCCCGTGCTTTTTGTCATTTAATTTCCTCCGCGTGTCAATCGCTTTAATTTTAATTTGCAGGGGATGGATTGCCGCGGTGGAGCCAATGCGTTCGTTGCCCCTAGAAACGGGAACAGGGGAGGGGATTCGATTAATGTGTTTTGTGGGGGAGGGGGGTTTCTCTGTCTAGATGAAGTTTTCTTCACAGCGTGGAAATGAATCGTTTTAGTGAAAAAGTTCAACTGAGTGGAGCAGAATGTATGTACCTGTGAGACGTATCCGCACACACACACACTGACACAAGCACATGCATATACTCAAGCACACAAACTCGCACACACACAAACACACACACACACACTGACACAAGCACATGCATATACACAAGCTCACACACACACACACTGACACAAGCACATGCATATACACAAGCTCACACACACACACACTGACACAAGTACATGCATATACACAAGCTCACACACACTGACACAAGCACATGCATATACACAAGCTCACACACACACACTGACACAAGCACATGCATACACTCAAGCACACAAACTCACGTACACACACACACACACACACACACTAAGATACAAGCACATGCATATACTCAAACTGACACACACACACCTGCGTGTGATGGGAGAGCAGCGCTGACTTGAGGAGATTGCTACGCACGCACTGCACCATGGCTGCTGACTGCAAAAAGGACCTCAACACACACAGAAAGATTTGCTCGCGGAAAAAAAAATAAATAAATAAAACGTTTGAAGATGAAAGGAGAGAAAGACAAACAGACGGCTTGTGATCTTGCCCTTTTTTCCCCCCCTCCGCCTGGCTGCTCCCGGTGTGTAAGGACTCGTCAGAAAGAGCGCGGACCGTTTAAAAAACGCGCACGGGGGGGCACCAACCTCATCTCTCTGCCCGCGAAACCGCAGCCTCTGACGGGCGAGAAGCCCCTCGTCCGCCCCCCCCCCCGAAATCGATACGGATCCGGGGGCGGCCCCCAGCCAGGGGCGTTCGGGGATCCCATCAGGGGGAGAAGTGACCCCGAAAAATGAACTGACCCCGTTATCATCAACAGCTCTGTCTTACCTCCAGTGCAGATCAACAGTTATGCATTCCCACTCGCCCTCGCCCTCGCCTGCTATGCTGCGGGCAGGTTATTCTGTTTTTATCCCTGTTGAGGAGTAGGTTTTTTTTTGTTTTTCAAAATTCCAAGTCCATGGCCTAGAGTTCCATTGCCTTTTATTACCACTAGTGATTGTTTCAACAGCACTAGAATGCTCAGGTAGGGACATTCTAATCACATATTTGTGATTGTACACCTCAAAAGGGTTCAAATCAAAAGATAAACTATGGCTTGTTCCCTTTATTTATTTGTCTAATTTTAACAAAACTCACACACGGAGATCACATGATTATTAGACTTTGTTTGTTGTCCAAATTAAATCATGGCTTTTTTTATGGGGAGGGGGTGGGGGGGTGATAGATCATATCCGCATGTTTTATTTTTTTTTTGTTTTTCAGGAAGATTTCCCTGATCTAAATTCCGACATTCTCGAATGGAATTTTCTCAAAGTGACATTTCTGAGTGACATTCCCATTCCGGCTCGGGGCGTTCCCGCCGGCGAACGGATTTCGGCAACGGTCGCCAGGGCGACAGAGCGCTCGCCGCGGTAACCGCTCGTTTCTACGCGAAACACGTTCCGCTGTGTGTGGCAGCCACTCACGGTCACTCACGGTCATTATTTCAACGGCAATTCCCAAACCGCCACTCTCACCCCCCCCCGCCCCTCATCCGCACCCCGCGTCTGCCGTAACGAGCACGAGGAGGAAGGAAGAGGAGGGTGCTGGGAAGCAGGAGAATAGGAGTCTCGACAGGAGAGACAGACAGCGAGCGTCTAGATTACATTCTGCGGAGAGTGCATGTCGGGGGAGCAGAATTGGCTCATATCTTTGCCTGTCTCCAGACTTCAGTTCTTCTTTAGTTGTTGAAGGGGGGTGGGGGGGGGGGGAAAGAAGAAAATGGGGGTGTGAAACTGGGGCGTAGGATGACTAATCCGGCTACAATGGCTTTCCTCAACCCACATTGGCTTTTTCTCCCGTCTATTCATTTATTTATTTATCCCCGAGAAATCAGTCTGGGTGGTGAGATTGCGGGGGAATAACTCCATCCCTGTGTTACTCTGCCGGTGAGAAATTGGATAGACACGTACATATTGTGCACGATTTGCAGTGACAATGGAACTGATCTGGGGGAGATGCATCTCTCTGCTTCTTGGCGCGGGTTAGCGTTCAAATCTTTTTTCTTTTTTCTAAAAAAATTATTTACATTTATTTATTTTTATTTTTTTTTTATCTTGAATGCCCCTGTTCTGATTTATGATTTGTTGACTTAGCATTCATTCCGTTGTCATGCCCTGCCATTTTTATGGTTTTTAAATTTTTTTATTCATACATGGAGAAATGGATGTAGCGTTTAAATTATTTTACCCGTCCATTTTTTTTCTCTCTGTTTTGGTTTAGTCAGCATATGTTGGTTTGAATGTCTTCATCTGTTAAGTATTTGCATGCTCTCCGTTATTATCCAGCACCTCTTGACAGCGCGTGCGTGCAGGTAGCGACAACCGCGGATACGCTAACGTTGCGTTTAAATGCTAATTTTATACAGAGCTCTCATTCCAGAACCTGCCCACTGAGCACTTATCTCAGAACCTGCCTCGTTACGTGAAGTGCTTTTCTCTCTTCATGACTTTGCATTTCGAGGGTCTTCCGTAGCGATGCGTCTTAACCCTTTGCTGTGCGAGACGACGACGACGACTACGCGATTAGAATTGCCCCGGCTGAACATTCTAATGCTGATGTAACGATCGCCGCTGGCAACTGAGGGCAATAGCGTTCTAGAACACCGACTTAGAATTTTGAAAAAAACATTCCAAAAAACCTCTTCCATGGGTTCTCATTCTAGTAAAGCATGAGTTTGGGAAAAAAAGAACTGTTTCCCCCCCCCCCAGCATTCCTTGGTCATTAGCAGCTTTGATGCATATTAAAAACATCCGAACCAAATGGCACTCATATCATTTTTACATTTTTTTTTATTTATTTATTTTTTTTTAAAGCATGTGAAGCTGTTCCCACTATTGGGGTTGAATGGGCATCAAGATTTATGACTGTTATTATCATTATTATTTTCTTTGTACCATCATCTCATTCTCTCATTTTCAACAAAAATGTTAATGAGGGTGTGATGGGCTAATGTCATGGCGAGAGACTTTTGCACCAAACACGCATGTCTTTTTATACCAAACACGCATGTCTTTTTAAACCAAACACGCATGTCTTTTTAAACCAAACACGCATGTCTTTTTATACCAAACACGCATGTCTTTTTATACCAAACACGCACGTCTTTTTAAACCAAACACGCATGTCTTTTTAAACCAAACACGCATGTCTTTTTAAACCAAACACGCACGTCTTTTTAAACCAAACACGCATGTCTTTTTAAACCAAACACGCACGTCTTTTTAAACCAAACACGCATGTCTTTTTAAACCAAACACGCATGTCTTTTTAAACCAAACACGCATGTCTTTTTAAACCAAACACGCATGTCTTTTTAAACCAAACACGCATGTCTTTTTAAACCAAACACGCATGTCTTTTTAAACCAAACACGCATGTCTTTTTAAACCAAACACGCATGTCTTTTTAAACCAAACACGCATGTCTTTTTATACCAAACACGCATGTCTTTTTAAACCAAACACGCATGTCTTTTTAAACCAAACACGCATGTCTTTTTAAACCAAACACGCATGTCTTTTTAAACCAAACACGCATGTCTTTTTAAACCAAACACGCATGTCTTTTTTATACCAAACACGCATGTCTTTTTAAACCAAACACGCATGTCTTTTTAAACCAAACACGCATGTCTTTTTAAACCAAACACGCATGTCTTTTTAAACCAAACATGCAGGGTTTTTTTAAAAAATTAAACACACGTCTTTTTAAACCAAACACGCACGTCATTGTAGCAGTTATGCTGCCATACATGTCTCTGTTTGTTTAAACGAGAAAGGAAGTTACCAAACTTTCTTACTCGTTAAAGTTGACAGCCGGTGTACCCTAACAGAATGAATTAAAAATGAACCAAGCCCCTCCTAGACTGGCTCACCGGGTCCCTGAAGTCCTCAAGCTGACCTTTGCATGCAGAGCAATTCCTGATCCCCCAGCACACACGATAATGAGGAAGGGCCACAATGTGTCTGAGCAAATGGGCTGTCAGGATAGGGCTGTGTGCGTGAGTGTGTGTGCGTGTGTGTGTGCGTGTGTGTGTGTGTGTGTGTGTGTGTGTGTGTGTGCATGTGTGAGTGTGTGTGTGCGTGTGCATGTGTGCGTGTGTGTGAGTGTGTGTGTGTGCGTGTATGTGTGTGGGATGTGCGTGTGTGTATGTGCGTGCGTGAGTGTGCATGTGTGATGTGTGTGTGTGTGTGTACATGTGCTCGTGATTGCTCTATATTTGCATCTATATCTCATGGTAAAAGTATTCCCATGTGAAAACGTGACGTACTGAAGTATTCTTGAAGTGTAATATAGTGCACTTCAGCACAGTTGTTGAAGTGTAATTAAAGTTCATATAATTACATTTCAAGTATGCTGAAGTGCACCATTTGTCACATGAGATTGCATATATATCTCAGTTTTTCATTATGCAAGCATGATATTTTCCATTTTTCATAACATGGCTATTCTGTTACAAGGCCACTGTGCATGCTTATGCATAGGCACGACCGCACTGTATTTGCATTCACACAGGCATATGTTTCATATGCATTCATTGTGCGTGCGTCAGCCTGCACGTCTGTACAACGACAGGTGATCTAATTAGCGAAAGAAGAAATTGTAAGCGTGCGCCTCACAACGCGATTTACCCCCGATTCCCAGCAGACGTCCCAAAATAAACAGCCCTAATAGAATCGGAATCGTTTCACCGGACCCCTGTCCCGTACATAAAGGTCACAAAGACGGGCGTGTCTGTAGGTCATTTCCAAAAAAAAAAAAAAAGAAAGAGAAAACACAAGTTCTCGGGGTTCACCATTCACAGAGAACAGTGAATAGCAAAAAAATAATAATAATAAAATTGAAATTGGGATTTAATGTGCCTTGCTTGCATCAACAGTACATTCGTGAAAGACATGTTAAAAAGTGGAAAGGAAAAGACATTTCAGCGTGCTTCACTCAGCCGGGGTCAATGATGCTGTGTTCTCCCCGGCACATCGATCTAAACCAACACAAAAATGATAATGTCTGCTTCCAA